>NC_053495.1:17156974-17159474 GCF_905171775.1 Rana temporaria
TGTTGTATTATGTACTCTAGCATTAGCAGGGAGCTTGTGCAGTTTTGTATTATGTACCCTATAGTTATAGCTTGACTATGTTGTACTATGTACCCTAGAGTTATTAGGGAGCCTGTACAGTGTTGTATTCTGAGTTGGGAAGCCTTCGCATTTTGCCATTATATACCCCAGAGTTATTGGTGGGCTCTTCTTTTGCAATGTTTTATGCACTTTATGGGGCTTTTGCTGTATTTTTTTATATTACCTTTGCAATAATGTTCTGCACCCCAGATTCGCTCAGGGGCCTTTGGAATGTTGTATTATGCACCCCAGAGTTTTTAGGATGCCTTTGTAATGTTGTGTTTTCTACCACATAGATGGAGAGCCATTGCCTTTTTTTGGTTATCCACCCCAGGGTTATTGGGGAGTTTTATGTTATGCACCCCACTGTTGTTAGGATGCCAGGGCTGTTTTGTGTTGTGAACATTGGTGTTAAGTTGTGGCACTTGCGTTCGACACCCTAGAGAGTTATCTATGCAAAGTCGTAACATGCACCTTATTAGGAAGCCTAGGCAGTGTTCTATTATGCACCCCTGATTTGTGTGGCGGCCTTTGCAATGTTTTATGCACCCCAGAATTATTAGGTATCCTTGGCAATGTGTGCCCCCGTATTAGTAAGGGAAGTTGTCTTGAACACCCTATTGTTGGAGGAGCTGGGGAAGTTTTGATGTACGCACCCTAGTGTTAGGGAGCCGGGTATGTTTTAGGGTATGCACCCCAGTGTTAGGGAGCCGGGTATGTTTTAGGGTATGCACCCCAGTGTTAGGGAGCCGGGTATGTTTTAGGGTATGCACCCCAGTGTTGTTAGGGAGCCGGGTACGTTTTAGGGTATGCACCCCAGTGTTAGGGAGCCGGGTATGTTTTAGGGTATGCACCCCAGTGTTGTTAGGGAGCTGGGTATGTTTTAGGGTATGCACCCCAGTGTTAGGGAGCCCGGTATGTTTTAGGTTATGCACCCCAGTGTTAGGGAGCCATGTAAGTTTTAGGGTATGCACCCCAGTGTTGTTGAGCCAGGTCAGTTTTTAGGGTATGAACCCCAGTGTTGGGGATCCAGATAGGTTTTAGGGTATGCACCCCGGTGTTGTTGGGGAGCCATGTAAGTTTTAGAGTATGCACCTCAGTGTTGAGCCAGGTCAGTTTTTGGGGTATGCACCCCAGTGTTGTTGGGGATCCATGTAAGTTTTAGGGTATGCACCCCAGTGTTGTTGGGGAGCGGGGGAAGGTTTGTGTTGTGAACTTGATGTTATGAAGTCATGGCAGTTTATTACACCCTAGAGTTATCGGGGAGCCTGTGTAGTGTTGTCTTGTACATCCCAGGGTTATTAAATAGCCTGTGTAATATTGTGTTATGCAAGGTTTATTGTGCACCGCAGAATTTCTGAGGTACGTAACGCTTCATGCCTCCACCACTTATAGGCTTATGGCATTGAGGCAGTGCAAAGCGCAATGATGTGTGAGGTGTAGATACCAACCAATCAGAAATCGCCAGTAATGATTGGAGAGTGGACTGTAAAGGTGAGTGCCGTGGGTTACATTACCTCATCTCTTGCCAATTGCCTTGTTAAGCGAGTCAGTATGTGCATGTGTGTCTTTGCGAATGGAAAGGCTGGCTAAGAATGAGCACACTTGCATATTTGCAGGTCTGACCCATCGCTGGCAATAATGATTCTGTTCTATCGTGACGCGGTACCTCCTCCTTATTTTATGATCCTGCAGAACATGTGGCTGGTGGCAACACCAGAATGCAGACATTGTCAGTGCCAAGGAGCGAGATTATGTTTTTTTTTTTTTCTAAGTATTGTTTTGCTGCACAAATACTCTTTTGTCTTTGGCAGGGATTCAGTAAAGAAAAGTTGTCAGCCGGGTTGGCTTAGTGAAGGTGCCAGGCTGTTTTAGCACTAATAATCTCTCTTATGAAGACCCAGCTTCTCTTTCGTAGAAGAGGTTTTTAGGAGGATCTGGTTAAAACCTGGTGACCAATGGTAATCAATGGAAAGCTGTCTTGTAGCGCTGGGGTCCTGGGTTCAGAGCGCTTTTATATTGTATGTTCTGGCAGCTTTGCCAGCTTGGGATGTACTAGTTTCCTCTTGCAAAACCGAAAACATAAGTTAACTGGCCTCTACCTAAGATCCAAGGCAGCTGTCATAGTTTTGTGGTATAGTAGATTGCATGCTGCACTGGCGCCGGAACACAAGTGACTGTAATGATCTCTTTTATTAAAGGACCAGAATATTTTAGTAAAAAAAAAAAAAAAAAAAAAAGATGAATAAGCAAGCAGTTAGAAAGTGGTGTGTAAAAAATAAATAAAAATAAATAAATAAAAAGTGTGTGTGTATGTATATATGTATGTGTGTGTATATATATATATATATATATATATTCATATTTTTTTTATATATATATTCATATTTTTTTTATATACAGGGAGTGCAGAATTATTAGGCAAGTTGTATTTTTGAGG
>NC_053495.1:17164474-17196974 GCF_905171775.1 Rana temporaria
ACATCTGTCCCTAGAATGCTCTGCGCTCTTCCTGGTTGGGGCCCCCTTGTTCCAAGGGTGGTCTGCTCTCCTTATTGGTTGGGGCCCCCCTGTTCCAAGGGTGGTCTGCTCTCCTTATTAGTTGGGCTCCCCTGTCCCAAGGGTGGTCTGCTCTCCTTATTAGTTGGGCCCCCCTGTCCCAAGGGTGGTCTGCTCTCCTTATTAGTTGGGCCCCCTGTCCCAAGGGTGGTCTGCTCACCTTATTAGTTGGGCCCCCCTGTTCCAAGGGTGGTCTGCTCTCCTTATTAGTTGGGCCCCCTGTCCCAAGGGTGGTCTGCTCACCTTATTAGTTGGGCCCCCCTGTTCCAAGGGTGGTCTGCTCACCTTATTAGTTGGAGCCCCCCTGTCCCAAGGATGGTCTGCTCTCCTTATTAGTTGGGCCCCCCTGTCCCAAGGATGGTCTGCTCTCCTTATTAGTTGGGCCCCCCTGTCCCAAGGGTGGTCTGCTCTCCTTATTAGTTGGAGCCCCCCTGTCCCAAGGACAGTCTGCTTTCCTTATTAGTTGGGGGAGCCCCCCTGTCCCAAGGACAGTCTGCTTTCCTTATTAGTTGGGGGAGCCCCCCTGTCCCAAGGACGGTCTGCTCTCCTTATTAGTTGGGGGAGCCCCCCTGTCCCAAGGACGGTCTGCTCTCCTTATTAGTTGGGGGAGCCCCCCCTGTCCCAAGGATGGTCTGCTCTCCTTATTAGTTGGGGGAGCCCCCCCTGTCCCAAGGACGGTCTGCTCTCCTTATTAGTTGGGGGAGCCCCCCTGTCCCAAGGACGGTCTGCTCTCCTTATTAGTTGGGGGAGCCCCCCTGTCCCAAGGACGGTCTGCTCTCTTCATTGGTTGGGGCCCCCCTGTCCCAAAAACGGTCTACTCTTTTCCTGGTTGGGCCCTTCCCTGTCCTTGGGACACTCTGCGCTCTGGTTGGATGGTGCCCTGCCTCCTCGGGCCTCGGGCCCCCGTCCCCAGGATGGTCTGCACCTTGCCTCACCAGCCCCTGTGGACTCATTTTAGCTTCTGTTTGTGTTCAGCTTGTATTTTTTCCTTTCCGGAAAGACAGAAGTGAGTCGATTCCTTGTCCAGAGCGGCTCAGAGTAGAGTAACCTTTAGTACAATCATTTCCTGCTGCCGGCCTGGAGACGGGACTTTCGTGATGCCTACTTCACCCTGACTCACACTGGCCAGATGTGACGGCTCATGATTACCGATCTCGCTACAACAGTATCGGTTACCTTCCGAAAATTAAAGTTGGCTAATTATGTTTATTTTAATGCCAGTTCATCTTAAACCCGAAGGGCCATTGATCTGTACGTTTTTTTTTTTCTTTTCTGAAAACGAAGCAAAAAAATTATGTAGGGTTTAAAGGAGAACTCTGCAGAATATTGATTTGTAACAATGCAATGTTACATTCAATGAAATACTTTGTTTTATTTTTTAAAGAAAACTTAATTTATGTATGGAGACTGCCATTGCATTTCTCTCATTCCAAAAATACCAGTTGCCTGGCTGGCTTCAATATTATCTGTCCCTGCCCTAGATTAAATTTGCAGATGGAAGTATCTAACTTTTCTGTGACTTCCCTGATGTAAGTGCTTTGGTGACTTTGAAAGTATTCAAGTCACTTGATCGGCTTGACCGCCAGCCAACTAGCATTTTTGAAGGTCAACTTTGGTACTCTATATGTATTTATTTTTGTACAGGTCATCATTAGGGCGGCAGCCTGTTGAGGTGGCGCGCGGCAGCCTGTTGAGGTGGCGCGCGGCAGCCTGTTGCCTTAAAAGCACAGTCAGATTCATCAAAAATTTGCATTTGTTACATTAAATGGGTTGTAAAGCCTCGTGTTTATTCACCTTAATGCATCCTAAGCATTTAGGTAAAAAAAAAAACCTTGCATTGTATGGCCCCCCCCCCCCCGAACCCCCGTTATACTTGCCTGAGCCCCGAACTTCAGAGGGGGGAATCCCACTTCGTTCTCGGCTCTTCATCGGATGGATTGATAGCAGTGCAGCGATTGGCTCCCGCTGCTGTCAATCAAATCCAATGATACGGCCTCCAGGGGGCGGGGCCGAGTCATACTCAACGGCTATGTACGCCTAGTGTGTGACACGGGAGTGCGCCCGCAAGGTAACCCCCTTGGGAGAGCGCTTCCCAGAGGGGGTTGGCTATTGCTGGGAGGAGCCGCGATACCCGTAGAGGAACCCCAGAAGAGGACGATTGGGGCCACTCTGTGCAAAATGAACTGCACAGTGGAGGGAAGTATAGGGTGTTTTTTTTTACGTGAACCTTTAGTACCACTTTAAAGATTCTGGAGCATTGCTATCTCAATTAGTGCATCATGAGTGCAATGCGTAAGCGCCTACATGGTTTACCCCCAGCCCCAGGTCCGTATGGAGGTTGGTACCTTTTGGTTAGGTGCTGGGGGAAGTAAATATGGGGCTATATCACCGCACTTGTCGGTACAATCTATGGCTTCAAATTCGAATGGATGATATGGCAGTGTTCAGAAAGATTTGGTTAAAAAGTGGGGTGGTTTGAAGGTGGGGAGTTGAGAAATGTGACCATATTTTACGTCAGACCCTAGATCTAGTGGACACCTAAATCGTGGTCCCAAATATGGACTGCTTTTACACATGGTAACTCAATGCATAATGTGAATGGGCCCCCAAACACACGCTCGGAATTTCCGACAACTATGTTCGATGGGAGCTCTTGGTCGGAAATTTCCGACCGCGTGTAGGCCCCATTGGACATTTTCTGTCAAACAAATTGAGAGCTGGTTCTCGTAAATTCCAATCGTGTGTGTGTGTGGACAATTCCGACGCACACAATTCTACGCATGCTCTGAATAAAGTACGAGACGGAATCGCTCGGTCTGGTAAAACTAGCGTTCGTGATGGAGATATCACATTTGCCACGCTGTAACAGGCTGAAAAGCACGAATGGTCTCACACCAAACTTCTACTAACACGACTGGTATTGAACTTCCCGTTTCTAGTGCCGTCGTACATCACCGCGTTCTTGACTTTTGGAATTTCCGACAACATTTTGTGTGACCGTGTGTGTGTGCAAGACAAGTTTGAGCCAACATCCCTCGGAAATGTATCCACGGTTTTGTTGTCGGAAATTCCGAACGCGTGTACGCGGTATAGGAAAATTGGAAAAAGTTGGCCAACTCTTTCCAAGCAGGAACTCGCCGTTGGTCAATATAAATAGATGCAGTAATTTGAAGGTTCCTCTGCGCATTCTACTGGCCGTTTAAGCCGAACATGTGACTGTCCTGTTGTTAGGAAGTCATAGTCAAGATTAAAGGGAGTTTTTCACGGGACATTAATCTGGGGGGGGGGGGGGATTTGCTCAAGGCTCTCAGCATGGTTGTAGAGCCAGTTGGACGGCCTGGCGATGGTGAGCTCTATTGTTTTGGTTTTGGTTGACCTGGTAGACTTGTTTGGGTAGGTTTTGAATAGAGCCTCTTGTGTCCCCTGGGGGGGGGTAGTGCCGGAGATAAAAATCCAGCCATGGATGCTGAGAGAGGCCTTGAAAAGTCAACAAGGCTGAATGACCAGGGACACGCCTGGTGCAAATGAGTCCCAGCGGTGGACGTGATTGGCACCGCTGACAGACGGCACGCACACGGACAACTGCGCGGCAGTCAGGCCTGGATTTGGATCGCCGCCGCGGGAAAGCATGCAGCTATGGGGCAGAGTGTATGGCAATATTAGGAAAGATTTAGTGCTGTGTATTGGGGGGGGGGGGGGAGTTTCTTGCCATTTGCTTGCGACTTTTGTGATTTAACTTTGCAGTCTGTGGCACTCAAGTCGCAGAAAAGTTGTGCAGGAACCTTTTTCTATTGTGAGTTTTTATTTGTCTCTGAGATTTGAGTCGATTTGATTAAGACGGCTCCCATTCGAATGAATGTGTATTTGACTTATCGTGCGACTTTGTGTGTTTTTTTTTTATTTTTATAAAGGGCTAAAGAAAGCTCCACCGCTATCCCATTGCCATGATTCCCAGCCGCAGCCAACACACTGATCGTCGACAGCACCATTTGGCTCATGTATATGCAGCATCTTGTAGAGGCATTTTGGTGGAACTGATGACATCATATGGTGCTAGGGCAGTGATGGCGAACCTTGGCATCCCAGATGTTTTGGAACTACATTTCCCATGATGCTCATGCATTCTGCAGTGTAGGTGAGCATCATGGGAAATGTAGTTCCAAAACATCTGGGGTGCCAAGGTTCGCCATCACTGCGCTAGGGGATGGGAGGGGCCAGTTGCTCTCTGGTTCTGATTGGTGGATATTCATTTAAATAGTTTTGCACAATTTTATTTATCACCTGCCTGACGAAGGGCTCCGAAACGTTGCACTGTTTGTGATGTGATCTTACTTCAATAAACCATTTGGACATAATCGAAGATCCTTGGTGTGCTGATGAATGTTTACATTCTATGGGGCAGATCCACAAAGAAATTACGCCGGCGTATCTATTGATACGCCGGCGTAATTTCAAAATTCCCGCGTCGTATCTTTGTTTTGAATCCTCAAAACAAGATACGACGGCATCTCGGCTAGATCCGACAGGCGTACGTCTTCGTACGCCTTCGGATCTTAGATGCAACTTTTCAGCCGCCGCCAGGTAGCGTTTCCGTCAAAATCCGCGTCAAGTATGCAAAATTGGCTATTTACGGCGATCCACAAACGTACGTCCGGCCGGCGCATTTTTTTCCGTCGTTTCCGTTCGGCTTTTTCCGGCGTATAGTTAAAGCTGCTATTATGAGGCGTACTCAATGTTAAGTATGGCCGTCCTTCCCGCATACAATTTAGAATTTTTTGCGTCGTTTGCGAATAGGAATTTGCATAGACTGACGTCACCGTCGTAAGCATTGGCTGGTTCCGGTTTAATTTCGAGCATGCGCACTGGGATACCCCCAGGGACGGTGCATGCGCAGTTAAAAAAAAAAAAAAAAAGTTGTTTACGGCGGGTCACGACGTATTAACATAAAACACGCCCCATCACAGCCATTTGAAATCCGCGCCCTTACGCCGCGAGAGATACACTACGCCGCCGTAACTTACGGCGCGGATTCTTTGTGGATTCAAAATAAAAAAGATAAGTTACGGCGGCGTAGCGCATCTTAGATACGCTGCGCCCGGCGCAAAGGTACGAGGATCTGCCCCTTTGTGTGTTGCAAGTCGCTTGATAAGTCGCAGCAGTGTGAACTGGGGCCTACAGGGAGATAACACGCCTAACATTCCTTAAATGCACATATTATCTGATGGGAAGACTTTTTCTTGAAGTGACTGGTCTGGAAACAGGGTCTCTTTAAAGTAATCTTTATCTGGGAAGACGCACAGGGGCGGCTGCCATTGTGAATACCCGCCTTATGGTGACAACAGGGGGAGATGGGGTCATGAAAGTCAGAGTATACTTTAAAAACATTTAAAAAGTGTGCAAATGGTGAGCTCCACAGATGTAGTGCAAGTCCAGTCTCTATTTTTATTTGCAAGGACAATGGATCACAAGAGAAATCCAGCGCGTTTCTAGGTTCCAACATTCGCTTCATCAGGGCTTAGATAATATGGAGAACAATAGACACGTAAAATAATTTAAAATTATTTATTTGGGCTGCCAGTTGAGAAGCTTCACTACCATTATGGTATGATGGAGTACTATTCTTCCAACACCAGTGATGGGCCACTATTCTTTCCATTGACACCAATGATGGGGCACCACCTTCTGATAGTCCAATCACTGCTGCAGAACCTCCTTCTTCTCTTCTCTTTTTTTTCTTTTTTTATTATTTATTTAATTATTTTTTTATGAGCTTGGTTTCACTTGCAAGTTAAGTACCTTATTGATTGACAAGCTGAATCCCCAAGAGGCTCAGCAGCAGCCTTTGTTCCAGTGACCTCTCATCATGCTTCAAATCATTAAAACAATTAGTCTTAAATTGATTGGGTTAATCCATTTAGCTTTTATTACTAGAATATCAGATTGTTCCTTGGTGGATAGGATCAGTGTTGTACACCCCCCAGTTGCCTGCACTTCATTGTAATCTGACCACTAGGTGGCAGCAAAATGAGAAGGAATATGCAAGTGACCTTTGCTGACCTCGCTTTGTGAAAATGCTTCTTTCCTGGCCGTCATTCTGATTCAGTGGCATCAGCACATTTGAGTCACCATACCAAAGCAAGTGTGCACTGAAGGGGTTTTCACTTCACTTGCTACGTGCTTATTTTGGATCCAAAAGTGTTGCAATCATGTGATTTTATTGAAAAAAATTAATTAAAAAAAATTCTCAGCACACAATGCTTTGTCTAGAAGTTATCACATTAGTGTATGTTTCATTAAGTGTTCATCTTCTTCTTTGGTAGTCATTAGATACGCAGAAGCCAATTAACCTACCAGCATGTCTTTGGAGTGTGGGAGGAATCCGGAGTACCTGTAGAAAAACCCAGACAAGCACAGGGAGAACAATGCACACGCCAAGCAGATAGTGTCCTCACTGGGATTTGAACCATCTACCCCAGTTCTGCAAAGCAGGAGTGCTAACTACCAAGCCACTGTGCTGCCCAAGTCGTATTTATGTGTTAATGTTACAGGGAAGTTCCAGCCAATATTTATGTTTATTAAAAGTCAGCAGCTACAAAAATTGTAGCTGCTGGCTTTTAATAAACAGACACTTACCTGTTCCAGCGACGCGCCGGCTGGGGCTCCGCTCCAAAACCCCCACCCCCCCCCCTCCCCGGCCGGCGTCTTCATTGTCATTGTCACTGTGGGCACCCGGCCGTGACAGCTTTCGCCTTCACGGCCGGGCACCCACTGCGCATGCGCGAGCGGCACTGCGCATGCGCGGCGCTGCGCTGTTTGATTGGACAGGCGATCGCCTAGGACCTGTCACGTGTCCTAGGCGATCGCCTACAGGGAGGGGCTGCCAAAAGGCGATTGAGCTTAATCGCCTTTGCAGCCCCTCGGCGGAAGGAGGAAGTGGGACAGGAAGTCCCCTTCTCCTGAAGCCCCCACTCCCCCCCCCAAAAAAAATGACATGCCAAATGTGGCATGTAAGGGGGTGAGGAGTGGGATAAGCGGAAGTTCCACTTTTGGGTGGAACTCCGCTTTAAATCTGCATCTTTCATTAAAATAATCCCTGGGGATCCTGCCATGAAGGTCCTCGTTCAGGTACTTCCTTTTATAAGGTGACAACACTCTATCCCTGTCTTCTAGTTGTGCTCTTGCTTTGTTGCCCTGCCACATGGACTTGCTATAGCAGCCGCAAGTGACTGTTTTAACTTTTAATCAAGATTACAAAGCCATGGTTTACTGTTACCACCATCTGGGAAACCCGCCCTGAGAAGTGCCATGCTATGGAGGAGGCTGCAAGAGATCAGCAACACTGAGATGAAACAAAAGATGGGGGGGAAAAAGTGTTTTTTTTTTTCTTCTATTAAATAAAAAAAAAAATATTCATTTTTATAATAAATAAATAAATATATATATATATATATATATATATATATATATATATATATATATATATATATATATATATATATAATGGCTACATATATAAGTGCTGCTGTCACTTTTGGAGAAAAAATCAAATAAAAATATATATATCTATATAGTGTAAAAAAAAAAAAATATATATAGTAAAAAAAAATATATATATATATATATATATATATATATATATATATATATATATATATATATATATATATATATATATATATATATATATATATATATATATATATATATATATATATATATATATATATATATATATATATATATATAATATAATTTATTTTTTCCCCCTCTTGGAGTCTTTTTTTAAACAAGGCCGTTAGTGTCTGATAAAGACCTCATACGCCCTGTAATATTTAACTTATTCATTGCCAGGCCTGGGGTCTAAACAGGGGAATTGGGTGTCTGCGATCGCATTAAGCCCTGTTCCAGCGAGCGGATTCTCGGCGTTCGGGCCTGCGGGGGAAAATCTTATTGAATACAGCTATGAATAGTTAATATCATACACACATCATCGCTCTGCTGAGTGCTGGCTGAAAAGGCTGCTTAACATCTCAGACATCTATAGACTTCGATTGGTTTCCAGTCATTATACCGAGTTCTTGCTGCCGCGGCAGCCTATGTCGGCCTATACGTTAGACGTTTTCATATAGAGTAAGGCCTAAGCAAAAAAAAAAAAAATGTTTCATTTATAATTTTTATCCGGGTGCGTTCAGAACTTGGCAGTTCCATGCTTTTTTTTTTAAATATGCATTTTGATGTGTGTTTTTTTTTTTTTTTTTTTTCATGCGCTTCTATTGAAGTCTGTAGGGCCATAAGCTCACTATGGCACACCAAAATGGCACACCCTTTTTTGGTGGCGCAGAACTGGCTGGAAAAGGCGCCTAGAGGCGATTCAGTTCGCATGAGTTGCGCTATACAAGTCATTCATTCATTCATTCATTCATTCAGAACCCTCATAAACAATAGTTGGATTTCACATTCCTGGTGTTTTTTTCTTCTGGAATCTTGGTGAGCTTTGTCTATTTGTTTCAGATATTTGCAGCTTCCTGTAATAAAGACCGCTCACTGCTGCTCTCTCTCCTTGTGCAGGATGACTGGTCTGGTCTCCACCCCCTCCTGTCGTTTTCTGCAGGCAGCCTGTAGTGGGTGGTGCCTGGTGAGCCCCTCCCACACTTTGATCTGTGCACAGGCAATGTACAGCACAGCAATGGTGTCGCCACAACGTTTGTATGATAAAATCTGGGTTTACAAAGGCATTTGGTGCACACTGAATAGATTTATACCATGTGTGACTTTTGAGGAATTTATTTAAATTTAGTTTTTATTTCCGGTGTTCTTAAATTTATCAAATGGAGTCCCCTGCTGAATTGGTGGGACCAATGCACGTATGATGGGCTGTTAGGAGATGTTTCTGTTCTGCATGGAATGGGAGCAGCGCTAGAACATATAGTGTGTACATCTTGCCGATTGGAGTCTGGCACAACCCAACAGATTCCACCTATAACAGAAATGTCCCTTTTTGGGTGGACCTGTTTTTTTACGGGTGGCTCCAGATGGGGGGTCTCCAAACCATGGGCCACATCTGGCCCGTTACAAGATTTTACTTGGCCCTTGGGGTCAATGGAAAATCCTTAAAGTGCACTGATTAAAGATAAAGTTAAGCAGTGGTCTCTGCTTCTGATGTAAGGGAGGACTTGGATGGGGACCCTGATGTCAGGGGGTCTCCTAAGCCAGACTCTGATGTAAAGAGAGCTCTGATGGGAACCCTGTTGCATGGGTGCTCAACCTGTGGCTCTCCAGCTGTTGCGGAACTACAATTCCCATGAGGCATTGCAAGCCGCTGACAGGTACAAGCATGTCTCCCAATGGCTGAGGCATTATGGGAATTGTAGTTTTGCAACAGCTGGAGAGCCACAGGTTGAGCACCCATGTAATAGGGGAACCCCCAAGTCAGACTCAGATGTAAGGGGGTTCTAATGGAGACTGTGTTGTAAAGGGGTGAGGTAAAATCTAATGTAAGGGGATTCTCTGCAGCGGGACCCTGATGGAGGGGGGGGGTTCTCTGCAGCGGGACCCTGATGGAGGTGGGGGTTCTCTGCAGCGGCACCCTGATGGAAGGGGGCTCTCTCTGCAGCGGCACCCTGATGGAAGGGGGCTCTCTCTGCAGCGGCACCCTGATGGAAGGGGGCTCTCTCTGCAGCGGCACCCTGATGGAGGGGGGTTCTCTGCAGCGGGACCCTGATGGAGGGGGGTTCTCTGCAGCGGGACCCTGATGGAGGGGGGTTCTCTGCAGCGGGACCCTGATGGAGGGGGGCTCTCTGCAGCGGGACCCTGATGGAGGGGGGCTCTCTGCAGCGGCACCCTGATGGAAGGGGACTCTCTGATGGAAGGGCCGTGATGGAAGAGGATTTTCTTGGCCTGTGATTTTGTTAAATATACAATGCGGCCCTGATACTGAAATGTTTGGAAACCCCTACTGTAAACCCAGCAGCAGCCATCCTGTAAGTCCGAGCCAAATTTTATCAGAACACTGCTGAAATCATCAGGAGCAATTGCCGAGGTATGAGGTCCTTAAGATCTCACCCAATTCAGGTGAATTGATTAGCCTGAATATTGCTACAGCCAGCAAACCAGGCTCTTTCTAGAGTAGCTTGTGACAGGTAATTAATTATTTTTTAATTAATTTATATTTCTATAGCTTATTTCTCCCTGGGGACTGAAAGCGCTTTATCTGCTATTGGGGCAGATGGTGAGGCAGCCATGTTGGGAGCGCTCTGCAGAATATCGTACTAGGGCCAATTTGTAGACAAGAACCAATTAACCTACCAGCATGTCTTCGGAGCGTATGAGGACTCTAGATTACCTGGAGGAAGCCCACATAAGCATCAGAACATGAAGACTCCATGCAGATAATGTCCTGATCGGGTTTGGATCTGGGGACCCCAGTGCTGCAAGGCAGAAGTTTTAAACTTGGAGCCCCCAGGTACATTTTAAAGGATTTTTATTCTGTGATAATAATTTTGAACTGTGATCGGTTTGTTTTTGAGCTGTGCCTGAGGAATGTCTCCCTCCCAATGTTCTTTGTTACCTTTTCACGGCAGGACGCTGGGAATCCTAGCCATTAACTAGTTTCCCAAGTGAAGGGGGAGGTTAAAGGTTGCTCAGGCAAAACCATGTGACTGTCTCTGAAAACTCTTCCATGTGTGACCTGAGAGGACGCGGCTCTTTTTGTTGTGTGAATAGAGGGTGGTGACCTCTAGATTTCTGACCTGCTCTCTATTTGCACATTGGGGCACCCCCACCTTCATTTCCAATTCTTTAAACCAGTTTTTCTTTTAAGACTCCCTGCTGCTAAATAAGGGCGTCACGTGACCTGCACTATTCTAACCCTATAGAACTGGAAAACCGGTCCTGGTTAAAAGCTTTTTAGTCTCGTTTGGCAACAACGTAACAGCCGTATCATTGATGATCCCTCTAATCAGAGGTTTGAAAGGAAAACAAAACATGGTGGTGGTGATTTTATAACAATAAACCGATCTGTGATTTACCAACAGGGGGTAATGAAGCATTTAAAACCAACAGTCCTCCATATCTGATCTAGGGAAAAACTGGGAAACTTCTTCAAAATTTAGAACCAGATTGTCAAACCCTTGGATTTAAAAAGACGAGTGGAACTCCATTTGCTATGGCGGTTAGAGAAGTTGTAGAGTTCCCAATAAGAAACTTGTAAGTCTTGCCACGGAGACTGCCAGCTCAGCGGCAGATCTCTCTGTTGATCTCCGCTGAGCCGGCGGATGACAGGTCCCTCTCTGCTCACTGATCAGCAGATCTCATCCAATCCGCCAGGATGGATGGTGAACGTATCGCCATACGTCTGATTGTAGCGGATTGGACCGAATCGGATGTCAGCGGACATGGTCACCGCTGACATCAGTCACGCCATAAACTAACATGGAGCGCCCGTTCAAGTCTGCCGAAAAAACTGACAGGCTAACATGAACGGTCTGCTTGTGTGAAAGGGGCCTAAAGGTTTATTTTATTTTTTAAATGACCTGATCCTCCTGTTCTGGGGTCCCTCGGCGGCTGTCTCTGCTCCTTTCCGCAGTAGCTAACCCCCTCTGGAAAACGATCCCCCGAGGGGGATAGCTTGCAGGCGCGCTCCCCTGTCGTACGCTCTGCGTCCATAGATAGTGTATGGCTCGGTCCCACCCCTGGTGGCTGCGTCATTGGATTTGATTGACAGCAGCGGGAGACAATGGCTGCGCTGCTATCAATCTATCCAATCAACGCTGAGACTCAGTGGAGAAGAGGACGCCGGGGGACGTGCACAGCAGATAAACGGGCTAAGTAAAACAGGGGGGCTGGGGGGCCCGTGACAGCGAGGTGCTTTTTCACCTTAATGCATTAAGGTGAAAAAGCACAAACCTTTTACAACCCCTTTAAGGTCTATCTAAAGCCAAGACTTAAATTAGTATTGCCACCAGCCAATGTGTGAAGCTAAACGCCAAAATAGGTGTGAGAGCTTCATTTGGTGTGTTTGTCACACAGAGCTTGAATGGGCTGCCCTATGCATGTCACAGTATAACGTGCATTCACCCAATGCGCAGAAGTGAATAGGCCCCAAGGGTCCATTCACGCTATGGCGTTGCAGCAACGTGCGGCAAAACACATTACATCCATTGGAGCATTGCACTGGCATTCATTCTGAATTGCACCTTCACTTATCTTAATTATGGACGCACATTGTTTGGCAGCTTACTAATGTGCGTCGGGGTATGCTGAAGGCGCTATTTTTGGTCCGTTATGATGCATTTGGTAGCCCATTCAAATTAGTTCATTAACACGCATCGTGCGCAGGTTGACGTTTGTTGTGGTAACACACCCAGTAGACCACGCTGGTGCGAATGTACCCTGAGAGTTTCTCCCCTCACTTGTTCTGGTTACAGTTGTCCTAAGAGGCATATCCTTTACCTTTTGGAGAGGCTTCCTATGACTTCCTGTTTTGTCTTTGGGACAGGAAATAAAGGATAATCTCCAAAATGGGGGCAGTGATTGTGAAAATTCCATTGGTGTTAATACAAATGAAGAGCGAGGAAAGCGCTTGTCATCCAGATCAGGAGAGCAACCTAGGGTGACAACACTGCTCCTCCATACAGTACAGTGAGTGGGTGTTGTCACGACAGGAAGTATGTTACTGGCAGGATCATCAGATAAAAATTAGAGGGAAAAAATTGATAAGCTATAGATTGCTTTAAAATTTAAGTGGTTCTGTCTCTACCAAGGTGTCAACAATAGCTATCGTTGTGGCGTAGCCCTTAGGCTTCAGAATGGCTTATTTTCCTAGTGGTAGCTAAGGAAATGGTGTAGGCCTCTTATATTGAATGACAGAGTTGTGATTGTTTAGAGAGCTAAAAAACAAGTTTGAATGGAGGAATTTCGGTTTCCTCAGGTTATGGTCTCTGTCATTGCCTCCACACCACTCCCATTGTTAATCAGCCCACGCCATCTCTATTGAACTCTGCTCAGGTGCTGCATGGCTTACGTTCTTACAGCAAAGCGCAGGAAACGTTCGCACCCCCACGTGGATGAAGGGACGGGCCGGCCTCGGCATGCAGGGCAGACATAACACCTGCCTTGCCTTTTTGAGGCGGCTCATGTACATACCATGGGAAAATATGTGAGAATTTTCCCCAGCGCACCACCTGTCTAACCTTTTCAGGGCCTCGAGGGGTTGTCGGCGTAGTGTGCTCAGCCACCTCCAGGTGATGAATGGGTTGTGAATCTCTGCTTTAAAATAACATTGTATAAAGTTACTGGGAAAACGAGAAACGACACTCTTCGATTGTTACAATCCTTGCGCTCGATTTAGGACCTCCGGTCGGAGATGTGTTCTAGCTTGCTGAAACTTTTCATACTTTGATATATAGGTATTTTTTAATGGCAAAATTTACCAAGCAAAAATGCTTAAAATATGTATATTATTGATTAAAACCTATTGCTCCTAGTTCAGATTTTTGTGTTTTTATAGTTCTTCTGACCTGTTATGCCACGTACACACGATCAGAATTTCCGACGACAAGTTTTGTTCTGATCGTGTGTACAAAATTCCATGCATGCTCGGAATCAAACAGAAGAGCCGTACTGCATTGAACATTTTTTCTCGGCTCGTCGTACGTCTTGTACGTGACCGCGTTCTTGACGTTCGGCATTTCCGACAACGTTTGAGTGACCGTGTGTATGCAAGACAAGTTTGAGCCAACATCTGTCGGGGGGGGGGGGGGGGGAAATCCATGGTTTTGTTGTTGGAGCCCTGGTTCACACTGGGTACGATTTGGAACGATTTGAGATGCGATTTGACATGTCAAATCGCATCTCAAATCGTCGGCAATGACACTGTCCTAATCAGTGCGACACCGCATCTGCGATTTCAAAGTAGTTCCTGTACTACTTTTTGCGATTTCGGGCCGCGATTTACATTAAATTGCGGCCGAAATCGCGGCAAAATCGCAGCCGTGTGAACCTAGGCGGAATGTCCGATCGTCTGTACGCGGCATAAGTGTATTTGAGTAGATATAATTGCTGTACAAGTTTAAAAGTCCCACATTGTGTTATTACTGAGCAGCTGTCTTGGGGTTGAATTGAATTTCCTGAAAGCCGGGAGCCCCAGGCTCTCCATTATATCCTCCCAGGGGTTAAATATTCCAAATAAAACTTTAACCAAACTGTTTAGCTGAGGAGTTCTCTAGACTTCCCCACTTTCCTGACCGAGGATCCAGAGCTGAAGAACGGAACATATTTTCTCAGTGATGTCACCTAAGCAGCTCATGTTTGTTTTAGTAGTATTTACGGACCGACAGATGATTCCGATTAGTAAAGTAATTGGTTCGTGCCTTTTGACATAATGGAAAGAGCCCACCACGTGTCGATTTAGGAAAGGAATGAAATAATTTGAGGCAGCTGGTGAGGAACTACAATGCTGAGCAGTCAGTTTAAAGATACAGCGAGGATTCGGCTACCTCACCCCGCTAGCCATATGTCTTGGGTACTCTCTTACAACTTGGTGTATCGTAGGACAACTTTCTTTTATTTGATTAGAGTGGTGAGGGGTTACTTCTGTCAAGTTTTCATTGTTTGGTATGTAAGAAGGGAAGCGTCCAAAGCATGTAGATGGTCCAGAAGGCTTTTATTTGTATTTCTATATCGTAAAAGGTCAACATGTTTCGGTGTTCAAAGGGTTCTCTGCATCAGGGTTTGGCACCTAAAACAATCCCAAGTGATGCTGCTCCTGACGGCCTCCATACGGCAATCAACTATAGGCGGCCGGTGATCTGACAATATGGTTCCAGCTATCAAGATGGTTCCTGTAAGGACTGCGCAGGCGCAATCCTTGCCAACGGAAATCTCCGAACCTCGGCCGGCATCCAGGGCGACATGGAATTTGAGGAAAGTGGCCAGTCGGCCTCAAGTCCTCGCTTCGCTCGGACGGCTCGCTCCGCCTCCTGGCTCTTTTTTTTTTTAACATCCTCCAATACGGGGATGTTAAGGAATGAGCCTGGATCCCGGCCGAGGTTCGGAGATTTCCGTCGGCAAGGATTGCGCCTACGCAGTCCTTACAGGAACCATCTCGATAGGGGAACCTTAGCGACAAGTCACCGGCCCCCTGCCCATCTCCTTCCCACAATATTGAACAAACAGAAGTCTAGGCTGTGCCCTGCTATAATTAATTTATTTTAGTTTTTTAATTTCAATAGCAATCATCTTTGACACCAATTCTGTGGTCCAAAATATTACTACTTGGCTTTTTGGCCAAGATCAAGTGTAGTATCTGTTCTTATTGTTCAGGAAGGACGCTTTTCCGCTATTCTGGCCTTTTGGCTGGAAAGGCTGGCTATATGGTTCTGTTTGTTGCATAATGAGGTTTCAGAGGGTCCTCTTGAGAGCCCTCACTTAATACTTGGTGGTTGGCTTCGGCTAGCCAAGAGGAATAGGGGTCTGCCAGGCCTTTTGGCTAGGTGTACAAGAGTACCTTGCACCCTGGTGGATCAGGAAACGATACTTCCTCTTTGGGAGGGAACCAGTAACCCCCCCCCCCTTTTTTTTTTTTTTGCTCTTCTCTGGAGCATCAGCAGCTGAGTCACATGTGGTGAGGGAAAAAAGTCAATTTTTCCATGTAATGGTGTTATTAAAGCTTTTTATTTAAATGGGTTGTTAAGGTAGGTCCTATATTACAATGGTTAAGATTTTTATATTGTAAAATCACAATTGTATGGCCATCCTTGGATAAAAAAAAATTCTCATTCTTGATGTTTTCTCTCACTTCCTGGTGTGTCCACACTACAGAACAGGAAGTAAAAGGAAATCTACTCCATAAGACTCAATAGGCAAAGAAATCCTTACAGTGTTTTTTTTAACAATTTTCTTACTGTTATGGGGGGAAAATTACTTTATGCTGAAATGAGCATCAACGCACGTATATTCACGTATGTGTGCAAGTGCTATTAAGTGAGGGGTGCATTGGTGAATACTGTATATGGGAGCTTCTATACCCTTAAGAATGAATGTCAATACGCCACATTGCTTGTATACTACACGTTGGCTAGTGTTTTGGTAATGCGTGTTCAAATGCTGGCTTGGCGCTCATTACCGCAAGCCCATGGGTGTAAATCCAGCCTTAAAGGGCTAGTTCATCTTTACAAAAACACTGCCTATGCAAATAAGGGGTGTCTGTAGATAACAAACTGTGCAGCCCTGACTAAAGTTGAATAATTCCCTTACTACAAGTGTAGGCCGTTTACATATTTCCCAAAGCCCAACTGGTATACTCTCAGTATGTCGCTAGGACATTGCTAAGTGAGGCCTAGTCATTACTGCACACCTTCTCCATCACAGGAGTGAGATCTCAAATACTGAGCTCGGAAATACTGCATCAGGGGAGAGAAATAGCATGTGATGGGATTTAAATCGGAGAAAACGTTCACTTCTGTGATGGCGACGGTGAGCATTCACGACTAGTACTCACTTTTGGGAGTATTCCAGTCAGGCTTCATGAGGTATGTAAATGGCCTACACGTATAGCAAGGGCATTATTCAGCTTTAGTGATGCACAGTTTGTTTTTATCTACGAACACACGGGCCATCTGATCAGGTCCGCCTGTCAATTTTTTAGGTGGACCGGATTAGATCCTCCAGTCTCTTCAATAGAGCGGCGGATGTCGGCGGAAACATATTCACTGACACCTGCCGCCTTTCCTGTTCGCCAAAAACAGACAGATGGTGGTCCTACTTCCTATCCATCTGGTGGATCGAATTGGATGCAAACGGACAGGCGGTCCGTTCATATTCGATTGCCCTATAAAGGAGAGCGGGACTGTCCGGAGAACGCTTCAAGGAGGCACCTGTGTGAAAGAGGTCTCGCCTGCATAGGCAATTTTTTGGGTAAAGATGAACTAACCCTTTTAAAGAAATGATTGGCAGGCATGAGAGCTGATGCTGCTGTTAGGCCTTGGGTCAAGCTTACCCCATGATCTAATGTGATTTCCTCATAGTCAGTCATGAGGTGAATTTTATTTCAGGCTATTTGGGAAAAAGTGATACTTGATCATCTTTTCTTTCTGGTACAGAATGATTGTGTTTCCCGACGACTGATTAGGAAGAGGCTTCTAGAAGACGGATTAATTATTGATTCTGCTGCCATAAAGGCACTTTCATCTATTCCACTGTTACAGTACATAATATTTTTCTCCAGTCCTACTGTGTTCATTGTTTCCAATTTACGTGTGCCGTGGCGGAGATGGGAGCGATTTCAGTACTCATTTAAAGAAAGAAAAACATTTATTTTTTTTCTAATTCATTTCTTAGAACTTTAATTCTGGGTATGGTCACTGTTGTTTTCTTGTTTTGCATTAGGCACGTCAGTCTGTGGTAAAATTGTGGCAGATGGATGGTAATACGGGATGGAATCCTCTTGTCCAGTCCTGTAGTAAATGATGACATGTAAGATTGTGTTACTGACGATGGAAATTGACGTCCTGTCAGAGATCACCTTTTGTATAATATGTTGGCCACACCTGTGGCAAAAAACAGTTGTTTTTGTCATGGAACCTGTGAGGGTGATGATGCTGGTATTTTGATTACCGCTATATTTGGGCCTAGTCTGGGCCTTGGCTTGTGCATACTATTGTGAAGAGGAATGTGTATAGCCAGTATTTGCAAAGCTTATAGACGGCTTTAACGTCACGCTTCTTCTTGCAAGATGCCACGCAAAGGAGAGCAGCCCAGATCTCCCCAAAAGACACTCTTGAGCCTCTTGAATACGGGTGTCAGGGGCCACATATTAGAGCTGCACGATTCTGGGAAAAATGCTAATCGCGATTTTTTTGCATCAAATTTTTTTTTATTTAAATCGGTAGTAAACCCCGTTCTTGTCAACATTGCCCATGTTGTCACCTCTACCCATGTTGTCACCATTGCCCATGTTGTCACCCCTATCCATATATGTATACTCTCGCTCAGGCCCCCAGGTAGTACAATGTCTCTCTCTCTCTCACTCTCTCTCTCTCACTCACTCTCACTCTCACTCACTCTCACTCTCACTCTCACACTCACACTCACACTCACTCACTCTCTCTCACACTCACTCTCTCTCTCTCTCTCTCTCTCTCTCTCTCTCACACACACACACACACACACACACACACACACACACACACACACACACACACACACACACACACACACACACACACACGGAACCCCTCCGCCGGCCCTCACCTTGGTGCCCCCCCTGTCTTCTGCCTCCTCCAGCGGTAAAGCTCCGGCCGGGCTCCCCCAGCACCTGCCCTCATCTCCCCGGCTTCGGTCAGCATTCTCTGCTCCGCTCCCTGTCTGGAACCAGGCCTGCTAGGAATCCTGGGATTGGTAGTTCTACAAGGAGACCTCCCCCTTCACTAACAGAGGCGGGACTACATATCCCGGCATGCCATGCAGCAGCGGGCGGCGGATGATGACATTCCTGCTGCGGATTGGAGGATGGTGGTGATGGGGAATGTGAGCGACTTCCGGGACACATGGGACAGGTGAGAATTTATGGCCGCACCCGAAAATCGCAGGGAGATCGCGGGTGGGGAGAATCGAGATCGCGATTAATCGTGCAGCTCTACCACATATGATGGCATATTTGGGTGTAGTTCCCTGCTCGGGAGCTACAGCTGCTGCATGCTACTACTGCATTACAGAACACGATCTGTGTGTGGGAGGAGAAGCATGTGCACGTGTAGGGGAATGCGTCCTTGGAGGCAGACTTTTTTTTTTTTTTATATAGGGGCATACGTCTATGCACATGCTTATGCAGGTATTTGCGTACTGAATGCCTGTGCACAGCCACTTCCTGTAATAGATTTTTGTGGGTGGCTGAATGCAGCAGCTGTTGCTCTTGGGTGGGGAATTTTGCCCTAATTTTACATATGAAGGCTCAGGTGCCTGTGTGCAAGAGACCCTACAATGAACTGGAGTGACTTCCCCCAAGATAATTTTGTGTGTTTTAGTACACTGCTAAAAAAAAAAGGAAAAATAAATAAATGCGTATTTAGGTCCCTTGTGTCGGTAGCCGATTAGTTTTGTGTGTGGCAACGCTCTGCAATAACCAGGCCTTAAAGTAGAGCGTCCCTATTCAAGATGGCAGCACCCAGCATCTTGTTTCATGGCTTTTAGATGTCTACATGTGGGAGGTTTTTACATGTAAATAACATAGATAAAACACGTAAAAAGCACTGAAAATGTTATAGGAAGATTGTTTTTGAAATGAATGGTCTAATGGCTTCAATACTTTTTGAATTGCTGACCTGAACCAAGCATGTGGCGAAGGAGCATGGCGGATAATCGGACCATACTGCGTTTTCAGGAGGGGGTCATTGGAGGCAGCGTCAGTATTTTTAAGTGCAATTATGGAAATTGGGCCTTAGCAGTTTGTGTTTTAATCAAAACCATTTTTGTAAGGAAAAGGCCTTTCGTAAACAGAATGTCTCGGATTCCTGCTGTGCTGCAGATCTTAATCTGAGATTTGTGTTCACCCTAAAGTGCCTTTTTGCAGCTTCCTCTCTCCTTTTTTTTTTATATAAAGCTTCCCGGCGAATCCTGGAATTGAGTTTGGCCTTGTGAGAACCGTAAAGTTTGTTGCCCGCATTGGTCATTGCGGATTTTTGTGTCGGTGACAGCGCCTCGGCACGTAAGTCAGAGCTGTAAAAGATGCCGGTTGTAACCGGGGCGCCGCATCTGCGTACTCCAGGGGGAAGAGATTTTTGTGAAGTGATGGCTGCGCTTCTGCTGGTAGTATGAAATATTAAGCACCTCTCTGGTGCTCTCGTGACGTTCTCCTCTTTGTGTCTCCGGCTGACTCTGCTAATCTGAGGTGTGCGCGGCCCTGCGTGCTTGTCATCCGCATCCATTATTAACATGTTTTTTCCATCACTCTATAGCCGGAGCGATAGTTCCGCTGTGAGGAGCCAAACTTCTCACTTTAACTCCATCTACATTTCAGAGGAGCTATGCATTACAAAATGACTGCAGTGTAGCGCACCTGGGTTAGATCTGGTTGCTATGGGAAAGTCGTCCTGGTGGTATCTGGTTGGTGTGGGTAGTTCGTCCTAGTGGTATCTGGTTGCAATGGGTGACTTGTCCTGGTTGGTATCGTTGGCTTGTTTTGGTAATATACGGTAGCTTTTTTTAGCCCATCCTGGTAACCTCAGATTTTTGCTTTGGGTAGCTCATCCTTGTAATACGATTGCTATGGGTAGCTCGTCCTAAAGAGATCTGGGTGCTATGGGCACCTTCCCCAGATGAGATCTGGGTGCTATGGGCACCTTCCCCCTGATGAGATCTGGGTGCTATGGGCACCTTCCCCCTGATGAGATCTGGGTGCTATGGGCACCTTCCCCCTGATGAGATCTGGGTGCTATGGGCACCTTCCCCCTGATGAGGTCTGGGTGCTATGGTGGGCACCTTCCCCCTGATGAGGTCTGGGTGCTATGGTGGGCACCTTCTCCCGATGAGGTCTGGGTGCTATGGGTGTCTCAACTTGGTGATATCTGGTTGCGTTAGGGAGATCGTTCTGGTGATATCTGGTTGCGTTAGGGAGATCGTTCTGGTGATATCTGCTTGCTATGGTTGGCTTGCCTTGGTGCTATCTGGATGCTTTGTGTACTCCCATCCTTCTGATTGCTGTGGGTACAACCTCATGAGGATATCTTGTTGGTATGTGGTTGCTATAGGTAGCTTGCCGTTGTGGTATGTGTTGCCCATGGGTAGCTTGCCCTGTTGGTGTCTGGGATGGCCTGTGAAGTCAATAGCAACCAGTGATCTTTTATTTACTTATCTGCGCTAAGGGCCCTGACGAACTTATGTGCATGCAACTGTGCGCACTTATACTTTTACAGCATATTCGTAGGCAATAATGTGCATTTTCTGGAAGCTTTGATATGTTTTGAACGTGTGTTGCAGCATTTTAACTTCTTTTTTTGGTGGCTGATGTTGCTGATTTCACCTTGCAAATTCTTGTTTCTTTGTGATCATACTGAGACTTTTCCTTTTGACCTATGGCTGACCTGGAACTTATATTCAGATTATGAAATCAGACTTTCTTGATCTGCACACTTGCTGGGGGTCCGCAAAGACTAATGCCAGAGGGTCAGAATAACAGCCAGGCAAATGGGATGTTCTGAAGGACAGCAATGGTATCCCTCTCATGGGAAAATTTTTGCTTTCAAAACCTTACTCGATCCAAACTTTTAGCTTTTGGATAAAGCAGAGAAAGGCTAGAGCCCCACCGTCAGGTTTTTATTTTATGTGTTCCTATTTGGGAGATTTCCCCTCACTTCCTGTCTGGACAGGAAGTGACAGGAAACTCCCCAACAGGGACACACAACCACATTTTTAGTAGAGGGTAGAAAGATTATGGCTTATGCACAATTGTGGGTGGTCAAAAGGCATCCTCGCTGGTGTGCTTGAGCAATAAGATGAGTTGTGGCGTGCGGTAACATGCAGTGCAAATGTTTCCTACTGTTTTCAGTGCACATAAACGCAGAACGTTGGTGGGACACTGACTCCATAGATTGGATTCATATACATGGAATGAGAGCGCCTCTTGGTACTGAGCCATTAGTTTGCTTTGTTTTGCTGTATTTGCCTTAGGGCAGTGATAACGTATGCCGCCATAATGTGACCTCTCTGGAATCTGAGGGTTAAAGTTACACTAGACTTTACTCTTGAAAATCCTGCTTTCACTGTGTTGTAAAGCTAATGTATCAGTTACTTGGCCGTCTATCACTGTCTGGCCGGCTGGATGAGTGTATCAGATTTGCACCCAAGGCCAAATATCTCCTATTGATACCCGATACATGGAGTAGTTGGGGAACACACTTCTATGGTTACAGCGTATCACTGCTACCAAGCCGGAATTGCAGATGGACTAATCATGGCTGCAGTGCTTATTCAGCACAGGTCATCAGACCATGTTGTGGCCCCTCGGCTGATGAAGGCCACGCATGTGTGGTGAACCAGAAGACGCCAATCACTACTTCCTGAAGGCGAATCGGTGAGATAAGATTGATTGTTATGGGCTAATGCACAGGGCTCTTCACCTTTTTGGAAAAACCAGATTTAAATTCAATACCAGCCCATAATACCCCTTTATTACCTGGCCATTTTTTCAATTTCCAAGGTTGTAATAGTTTGACAATTTAGTCAAGTAACACTGTGCGTATTTTATATCCTCTTCTTTTTTTGTTAGACAGGTGGAGCTTTCCCTTTGTGGTATGTAAATAACCACTGTTGAGATATTGTTAATGTTGAGACTGTTTATTGCATTTCTTGAGGCCCTAAAGAGTCAGGACAATACAGATGCCCCCAAAATGGTTTAGTTTAGGATATATAGCGTATACAGTGCAGCAGTCAGATTTTAGGATCAGGACTGTAATGCACAGAACATCTTGCAGGTTTCAGTGGTCAGGAGTTTTTGCCTTCTTATGGTGGTGGTCAGGGGCTGCCCCCCCCCCCCCCTGGTATGGTGGTGGTCAGGGGTTGGTTCACCCCGGTATGGTGGTGGTCAGGGGTTGGTTCACCCCGGTATGGTGGTGGTCAGGGGTTGGTTCACCCCGGTATGGTGGTGGTCAGGGGTTGGTTCACCCCGGTATGGTGGTGGTCAGGGGTTGGTTCACCCCGGTATGGTGGTGGTCAGGGGTTGGTTCACCCCGGTATGGTGGTGGTCAGGGGTTGGTTCCCCCCCCTCCCCGGTATGGTGGTGGCCAGGGGTTGGTTCCCCCCCGATATGGTGGTGGCCAGGGGTTGGTTCCCCCCCTGGTATGGTGGTGGCCAGGGGTTGGTTCCCCCCCTGGTATGGTGGTGGCCAGGGGTTGGTTCCCCCCCTGGTATGGCGGTGGCCAGGGGTTGGTTCCCCCCCTGGTATGGTGGTGGCCAGGGGTTGGTTCCCCCCCTGGTATGGTGGTGGCCAGGGGTTGGTTCCCCCCCCCCTGGTATGGTGGTGGCCAGGGGTTGGTTCCCCCCCCTGGTATGGTGGTGGCCAGGGGTTGGTTCCCCCCCCTGGTATGGTGGTGGCCAGGGGTTGGTTCCCCCCCCTGGTATGGTGGTGGCCAGGGGTTGGTTCCCCCCCCCTGGTATGGTGGTGGCCAGGGGTTGGTTCCCCCCCCCTGGTATGGTGGTGGCCAGGGGTTGGTTCCTCCCCGGTATGGTGGTGGCCAGGGGTTGGTTCCTCCCCGGTATGGTGGTGGCCAGGGGTTGGTTCCTCCCCGGTATGGTGGTGGCCAGGGGTTGGTTCCTCCCCGGTATGGTGGTGGCCAGGGGTTGGTTCCTCCCCGGTATGGTGGTGGCCAGGGGCTTGTCCCCCCCCCCCCCTGGTATGGTGGTGGCCAGGGGTTGGTTTCCCCCGGTATGGTGGTGGCCAGGGGCTGGTTCCCCCCCCCGGTATGGTGGTGGTCAGGGGTTGGTTCCCCCCCCCCCCGGTATGGTGGTGGTCAGGGGTTGGTCCCCCCCCCCTGGTATGGTGGTGGTCAGGGGTTGGTCCCCCCCCCCCCCCCTGGTATGGTGGTGGTCAGGGGTTGGTTCCCCCCCCCCCCCCCCGGTATGGTGGTGGTTAGGGGTTGGTTCCCCCCGTTTTTAGGGGTTGCTTCCCCTTGTTTTAGGGGTTGGTTCCCCCTGTTTTAGGGGTTGGTCGCCAGGTGTTGGTGCCCCTTTAAATGTTCATGATCAGGGGTGAATGCTTCTGAGCTGTTGGTGGTCAGTATTCTCTTTGTACCCCTTTCTGCTCATTGGTGGTCAGTGGGAGCAGTGTAACTTTTACAGCCCGGCTGTATTGTAACAACTTGAATGGGAGGCAATAAAAGTACCTCTCAGCCGCCTGTTTTTACCACCCCTTAAGAGCCCTTAAAGCATGCTGGAGAATATTTCCAATTCTGTGCTCAGTGGGTTTTCTTTTTGTCCAAGAGCGTTGTGTTGGTCACCTATGGCCAGCTTTAGGCCTCTGAATTTGCATCAAAAAAACTGTTGAAGCAAAAACAAATTTACCGCACGCACCAAAGAAGGAAAATGTTATTGTTGCCTAGCCAATATAGAAATAGTTAATCCTTCTCTATTTTTTTTATTTTTTATAAGGTCTTGGTGTAGGTTAAATTTGCTTCTTTTAAGCGTGCGTACGAGTCAGAATATAATATAACATTTGAAGCATTAAAAGGAGATTTCGCAAAAAGGAAAAAAAAATCTTCAAAGCTGCAGTTGCTCCAGGGAATCCATTTTTATTCGGTAATGGATTCTTGTGTTAGGGGAAGGTCTTGTAAAGGCAGCGAGTAATGGGTCCTTTTTATACTGATGTTCTGTTATTCGACAAGCTCATCAAAGACAGCCGGCTTCTGTGTTTTTTTCTTTTTTTTTTAAATCCCTTTCACGTAAAAGGCCAAATTAAATGGATGGCAACACAAACGTGAAGAAATGACTTTTCGCATTCCCGGACCTGTGAAAATGTCCTCGCTCTGTCTTTTTTCCACCGACGATTAACTCTCCGGTATCGGGTGGAAATTGAAAGATGGCTAAGCAAATGCCTGCATGGCTTACCCATAATTCACTTCTGCGGCTGGTTGACATTCCTCGTGTGAAGTCATTTGCAGTGTTTGACTTCGCTTACGACTTTTATTTTATTTTTGTTGTTGTTGTTTTTATTTTTTTTGGTTTTGTTCTGTTTAACCTTTTATTTTTGGGTATTTTGAAGGATAAATCTGTGAGCGTAAAGTTCAATTCACAAAGCTAACGTACCTGGATAAGAAACCTTGTTTTAAAAAAAAAAAAGCTGAGATTTAAAAACCAGTCTCCACAATAAGATTGTTCGTGAATATGGTCTTTTTAAAAAAAATTGTTTTACATTTGTTTTTTCAAGCTGAGATTAAAAAAATTGGTCAACACTCCGAATAAAGATTGTTCATGAATAAAGCCCCTTTTTCTTCCTTTTTTATTTTTTTCCAGATGGTTTTTGGTTTCTTTACATTTTTTTTTTTTGGGGGGGGGGGTTTCTTTCTAAAATAACCATACTCTTTGATTTTATACCCACAATCCTTGTATCTCTTTGTAGGGTCCTACTATTTCTGCCTACTGCATACATGCATTTATATATATCTCTCTCTGCATCAGACATAATTATAGAGCCATTCCAGGCAACAAGTGAGGGTGGTCCTGGATTTACAGGTGCTGTCCGCCAAACTCAGGGGTTGTAAAGGTTCGTTTTTTATTTTCTAAATTGGTTCCTTTTAACCACTTAACCCAGACCATATTGCTGGTCAAAGACCAGAGCACTTTTTGCGATTCGGCACTGTGTCGCTTTAACTGACAATTGCGCGGGCGTGCGACGTGGTTTCCAAACAAAATTGGCGTCCTTTTTTTCCCTACAAATAGAGCTTTCTTTTGGTGGTATTTGATCACCTCTGCGGTTTTTATTTTTTGCGCTATAAACAAAAATAGAGCGACAATTTTGAAAAAAAATAATATTTTTTACTTTTTGCTATAATAAATATTCCCCAAAAATGTATATGGAAAAAAAATATTTTTTTCCTCAGTTTAGGCCGATACGTATTCTTCTACATATTTTTAGTAAAAAAAAATCGCAATAAACGTTTATTGATTGCCCACACTTGGAATGAAGACGCCGGCCGGAGAGGGGGGGAGAGGAGAGGAGCGGAGCCCCGGCTGGCACGTCGCTGGAACGTGGAGCAGGTGAGTGTATGTTTATTAAAAGCCAGCAGCTACACTTTTTGTAGCTGCTGACTTTTAATAAACATAAAAAAATTACTGGAACACCCCTTTAAAATGTTTGGAGACCCCTGTTCTAGAGGATTGTGAAATTATAGAGGGAGGAAAAAGTAGGCAGCCTGAATATTTATAGAACTCCAGCCAATCCCTGGTGAGGTGTGCCCAGTAGGTGGCGGGAGAGCCCATAAATAGTTGGATACCTGAAGCAGGAGAGTAGTGTGTTCCCGGGTCCAGTCCTGCTGGAAGAGACCCCTATGCAAGTGCTCTGCTCCGGGGCAGGAGTGCTAAATAAGCCTTTGTGAAGACATCAAGGTCACAGCTAGGCTTAGTTGGGGAGGCCTATTGGCAAGCTTAGTCCTGTAATTGATTGGAGCCAGGAGGAAGTTGGGGGAGATAATTAGGATGTTCAGGAGTAGATCAGCAAAGGCAGTTTTTATGGTTCTCATAGGAAAGGTCTGAAAACTTTTACTGAAATCAGCAGAGCTGTTGGGCTCCTGTATTCGTCGTACGAGCAAAAAAGTTTTGTTCCACCATACTTATCGACGAAGAATTGTTAATTAACACAGCGTCTCCTTCATGTAGAAATATTAATTGGGTTTCCAATCAGGATGCATGTTCCTGGCAGCTAATGAGCCGGGACAGGGCCAGATCAATAGTCCCTTGATAGGGCTGAATAGATGTGTGTTGGGGGGGGGGGGGGGGGTGATCGCGACAGACAAAAGTGGCGACGCGTTAATGATACAGCAGCTCGGTCCATTGTGAAGGAGTCATCGTTGTGCCGTTCTCCAGCTGTGCTTGTTCGGAGACGACTGAACAGCTGGAGTTTTTGCATTTTGATCATTTCTGTAGGAAGGCTGCAAATTGCGGGGAGCGGCCCGGCAAGCAATTGGTGTCTGCAAAGTGGGATGTAAACAAAAAGCTGCCACTCCGCGTCCCTTTTTTTTTTTTTTGCCTTGGCTTCTGTCAACGCAACATCCAGGATATGGAGGAATGTGAGCCAAGCTTGGCTTGTCTACAAACTGTCTCTGTAGCAGAAATTACCACATTATTATTTACCCTAGTCCAGCCATTCTCAGCCAGGGTTCCACTAGCATTCCTCCAGGGGTTGCTAGCTAGGGGTTCCTTGGATCTGTGACTAGTTGACCCTCTCAGTCAATGGTACCTGCAATATTTAATGGCCAACGCCACTTGGCGAAGCTAACGGCATGACACCAATGATTTTCTTAGCTGTCTGTAAAGGTGGTGGTATTCCTACTGATCTCCAATGTAGGGGGACGTTCCTATAGAGCTTCTATGAACCGTTTTTAATTGGGATTCTCAAAGACCTTTAAAAATTGTTTATAGGAATTCCACTGGGATAAAAAAGGTTGAGAAAGACAGGTATAGACAATTAAACATCACATTTCAATGGATGCAATTTGCAATGGTCTTGAAGGAGCATATTCATTATGTGAAATGTCAGCCTACTGCAGTGGTTCTCAACCTTCCTAGTGCCGTGACCCCTTAATAAAATTTACCAGGTTGTGTGGGACCCCTAACAGTAAAAAAATCGTAGCATGGGTTGTGAGCACCCAAGACAAGTAATTTGCGCCCCTAACCCATTAACTTTAAGAGCTCCCTGAGTTGCTTCCACTTGTAAAATATTAAAACCCTTTTGTGGTGTCTCGTAGCAGTGACACCTAAAGCGAAATCAGGAGATAGGGTCTCCTCCAGCCCCTCCCACTTCACATTCATCACCAGTCAGCTGACCTCTAGTCTCTGCCCCCCAGTCATGCCATGAACTAAATGGGCGCTGGCAAAAAGGCTGGGAGAGCAGTGCAGGCTTTTGGTAAAGCCCAGGATTCGTGACCCCTGGCAAATCATCATTTGACCCCCGAGGGGGTCCCAACCCCCAGGTTGAGAACCACTGGCCTACTGTATATCTATACCATGGTATAAAAATTTACTCCACTGTAATTTTAATTCAGGGGTCTTCAAACCTTTAAAAACAGATGGCCAGTTCACTGTCCTTCAGGCTTCAGGGGCAGGTCATGGCTAGCAGGTGTAGAAAATGTCCCAGCATCAGGAGTAAACCATGCCTCGAGCTTGGTGGTCAATGGGAGTAAAAAAAATTAAATGGAGCTTGTGGTTAGTAGGAGGAGGGATATGGCTCCATCATTGGTATCAATGGGAGTAATAGTGCCCCATCATTGGCGTCAATGATGGTGCCCCCATCATTGGCGTCGGTGATGGTGCCCCCATCATTGGCGTCGGTGATGGTGCCCCCATCATTGGCGTCGGTGACGGCGCCCCCATCATTGGCGTCGGTGACGGCGCCCCCATCATTGGCGTCGGTGACGGCGCCCCCATCATTGGCGTCGGTGACGGCGCCCCCATCATTGGCGTCGGTGACGGCGCCCCCATCATTGGCGAGGTGAGCTTTGAGAACTGATTGTAGGGAAGGGACACATCCCCTTCACACAGCAACAGAGCTGAGGCTGTCAATCACAGGCTGCATGCAGGAGATCTCTCCCCTGTCGCCTTTAGCTTATATCTCTGTGCTGGGGTGCATTGTTGGGTTGCCAGTCACAATGAATTACACTGCACATAGAGCAGGTGCGTTGTCATGCACTGGGCAAACCCGTATTACCGCCCATGTTTTAGCACATGTACGAATGGGCCCATACTGATTTCTTGTATTCCTTTCCATGACACGGAGGGCATGAAGCCGGGCATATCGGCCCCCTGACCTGAAGACGCACATGTGAGAGAGCATGCAGCTACACCAAACTTAATCTGTGCGTCCTCATGTAGTCGGTCTCATCCTGAATGGATTGCTATCGGTATTGCAGACTCTTTCCAGGTTTTTACCGCCCCCGTTTTACACATGTTTACTTTCTCTCGAGGTTTGTACGATTCGGAAATATAGAACTGGCACACGAGGAAACCCCGGATTACAGAAGCAGTACGGATAAATTTAGACAGTTAGTTACTATTCACTGCCACAGGCTGTGTACATTTTAAAAATAGTCATTAAAATACCAGAGCAGCCGTCTAATTATATAACTGCGCTCGGCGTTGGATGTGTGGCCTCAGGAGCTTCTCGCAGGGCGTGCCGAGAACGCTGCTCCACTCATCTCAGTTTTGTCCTGTGTGTCCTCATGCTAACATATTAAACCGGTGCTGCACCAGAGCTCACCGTCACTCGTGCAAAAGAGGACATTAGTGTTTTATTAAGAGACAACTCTGCCTGCTGAGCAGACAGATTCAGAAGGCTTTTGAGTAAGATGGCAGCCTCCTGTCTGCATTTTGGGTAGGGCAGTCCTCTGCTGTGAGATGCATAAGGGGTGTGACTGGGCGTCTGAGAGGGTCTTTTGGCAGGCTCGGGCTCCAAGCCATTCATAAGATGAAGATACTGTAGTGGTGTCAAACTCCATTTCATTGTGGGCCACATCAGCAGTATAGGTGCAGGCTTTGGGAGTGTGCGTTGCGTGCAGGCTTTGGGAGTGTGCGTTGCGTGCAGGCTTTGGGAGTGTGCGTTGCGTGCAGGCTTTGGGAGTGTGCGTTGCGTGCAGGCTTTGGGAGTGTGCGTTGCGTGCAGGCTTTGGGAGTGTGCGTTGCGTGCAGGCTTTGGGGGAGTGCGTTGCGTGCAGGGTTTGGGAGTGTGCGTGCAGCGCGCAGGCTTTTGGGATGCGCTATGCACTGTGTGCAACCCAATAGAGTTCTCACCGCGTTCCAGCGGAAAAACTGAGTGCGAGGTCCACATGACCAGGCCGGATTCGGCCCACAGGCCTAATGTGTGACAAATGCGCATTAAATAATACCTGCTATGAAGGATCTCTGCTCATGCATTTTCTGGTAAGAGGGGGCAACGCCCCGCTCCTGTCTCTTAGACCCCTTTCACACTGAGGAGTTTTTCAGGCGGTACAGCGCTAAAAATAACGCTGCTATACCGCCTGAAAAACTCCTTCACTGCCTACTCAATGTGAAAGCCCAAGGGCTTTCACACTGAGGCGATGCGCTGGTGGGAGAGAAAAAAAATCTCCTGTCAGCGGCATCTTTGGAGCGGTGAGAGGAGCGGCATGTATACCGCTCCTTCACCACTCCTTCCCATTGAAAACAATGGGAAACCGCGGCAATATCGCCCGCAATGCGCCTCTATAGAGGCGCATTGCGGGCGGTATTAACCCTTTATCGGCCGCTAGCGGGGGATAATACCGCACCGCTAGCGGCCGATTCCCACGCCAATCCCGGCGGTATAGCGCAGCTATTTTTAGCAGCGCTATACCGCCACCGCGGCTCCCGCTCCAATGTGAAAGGGGCCTTAATTGCTCATCTGAGTTGTCACCCTGTTACATGCTCTTCCAGGGAAGACTGCAGCCAATGCTCTTTGTATTCGATTGTCGTGCCCATCCTGAGTGATGTAGCCAAGTTATCATGGCATTGCGCATGTAGATAAGAAGTGTCTCCTAATAGACCAGTGGAGATTATTGTATTGTTGCATACAGCTAGTGTCTCGGCTGTCTATTTGCTCCCGGTAGTCGCATGCATTCTCAGACTGGGGGAAGATAGGTCCGTATTCTGACAATAAGGCTCTGTCTCCACTATTGCAACCCCAAAGTCACGCGATTTTTTTGATGCAATGTAATGCGACCGTGAAAACAAGTTGCACCGAAGCTGGAACAAAGTAGTGCAAGAACCTTTTTTGGATTTGCTGCGACTTGAGTCGCACCAATTACAACGGGGACCATTGAAATACATGGGTTTTGACTTGTCATGCCACTTCACATGTGTCAAGTCGCACAGCAACTCGCAGTGGTGGAGACAGAGCCTGAGGCTCTATTGCAGGGGTCTCCAAACTGCGGCCCAAGGGCCAGATGTGGCCCTTTGCTAGCCCTTATCAGGCCCTTGGGGCACTATTCCTCCAACTGACACCAACAAGGGGGCACCATTTCTTCTACTGACATCAATGATGGGATACTATTTTTCCTACTGATAGGGGCCCTACTCCTCCTTCTACTGACCACCAACCCTGAAGCCATATTTATTCTCATTGATGCTGGGCCCGGGACATTTTCTGTCCCCGCTGGCCACAATCCGGCCCTCCTAAAGTCTGAAGGACAATAAACTGGCCCTTTGTTTGAAAAGTTTGGAAACCCCTGCTCTATTGCATTGTGTGCTTCCAGTCGAGCATTGTGAACTACTTACAGGAGGGAAGAGCCCTGGTATGGCCCTATCATCATTGTTCTGCTGCTCGTTGATTGGCCAGGGTTGGTCTTAGACCAGGCTGTGTCGCAGTGCAGTCTGCCAGGCGGTCACCAGTCCTGATGTCCTCTCTGGCTGGAGGATGTAAATCGCAAGCCTGGCTGTACAGACCTGAAATCCTTTGGCAGATGAGATGTTTCCATATGTATATATTTTAACTGTAATCTGCTGGTTGCCTGGGTGAGCGAGCATTATTGCCATGGAAATGCAACTTATTTTCTTACATACTAATACTATCAACTATTATTCTCATACAGCATTTTGGGAAATGTCTGCATGTGATTATTGGACGAATACATTTTAGGGTCGCTCCAGTCTTTCTAAACACGCTAGCAATTAATCACTAAGTGCTAACAAAATGGGACAGTTGCCTTCCTATGATGTAGATCACACTTGGCACCTGTAGTCGTCATTAATCTTCCATGGTAGCACAATGCTCCATTATGTGCAGTTGATCGCTCCTACATGCTAACTCATTCTGCTTGTGTAGCTTACGCCATAGGGAGCTAGATGTTCTATGAGATCATTCTTTACTCTTAGGCCGGCCATAGAATGATTTTCTTTCCTGCAACCACAGAATAAGTTGCTCTGTTCCTCCAACACAGTCCGGCCCGGATTCACAGACACTGGTGCATATTTATCTCCTTTACGCTACGCCGACGCAGCGCAGAGAGGCAAGCACTGAATTCACAAAGCACTTCCTCCCAAATCTGCGCTGGGATTTTCAGGCGTAAGTGGAAGTGGACGTGAGCCATGCTAATGAGGCGTGACCCCATGCAAATGATGGGCCGAACGCCAGACAAATACATATTGCCAACCGCGCATGCGCCGTCCCGTGGGCACATCTCAGTGCGCATGCTCACAATCACGTCGGATCACTGCCTATGGCGTGAACGGAACCTACGCCTAGTCATATTCACGTCCTACGTAAAATACGTCGGCTTATGTTCCCTGGTGCAGCCCTTTGCATGGATGCTGCTGAGTTACACCTCCTTTATGGGGCATAACTTTACGCCGGACGTATGACTTTACACGCACTTACGTTCGTGAATCGGCGTATATCCCTCATTTGCATATGTGAATAGAAAATCAATGGGAGCGCCATATATGTCCAGCGTACATATGTGCCCACTCTACGCCGGCGTAGGCAAGTTACGTCGGTCGGATGAAGCCTATTTTCAGGAGTATCTTAGTTTCTGAGTCAGGCGCATAGATACGACGGCGTTTATTTGCACTTACGCGGTGTATCTCGAGATACGTCGGCGCAAGTGCTTTGTGAATCCGGGCCTCGGTGTTTATGGGGGAATCCCTCCCACAAGGCCATTGTGTTCTCCTGGCGGGGTGGGGGGCACGGGAAGCCGCTACCACCTGAGAAATTTTAATCCTGTTAACGGCTATA
>NC_053495.1:17201974-17261974 GCF_905171775.1 Rana temporaria
GTTCTGTAATCATTTTAATACTTATGGTATATAACATTTTCTGGGAGGCCGTCATATGATGTCTTCCGCTGATTGCACTGTGGCATGCTCCTTTGGACTCGGCCGATCACAGATCGAGGTAATGGGCCAATACTGTGTGATCAGCTGTGTCCAATGACGGCTAATCATGATGTAAACAAAAGTCTGTTATAGTCACTTCTTTCTTCACACTGTCGGCGTTGGGGAAAGGAGAGCTGATAACCGCCTTTTGTTAGAGACCTCTACACTGCGACTCGGAGCCCATCAAGGCTGCGAATCTGAGCCCACCGGTGACGCCTCGCCAGTGAAGCAGAAAAATTTACCAATTTTTTTTTTTTTTTTCAAAATTATTTTTCATTTGTTTAGCAAAAAAATAGGAAAACCCAGCGGTGATTAAATACAACCAAAAGAAAGCTCTATTTTGTGCAAAAAAAATAAATAAAATATTTCATACGGGTACAGTACAGTTTTGCATGACTGTGTAATTGTCATTCAAAGTGTGGCAGCACTGAAAGCTGAAAAATTGGCCTGGGCAGGAAAAGTCGTCGGTAGGCAAGTGGTTGAAGTGACACTAAGCCCTGGTTCACACTGGGCTGCGGGAGTGAAGCCGTGCAGTCCCGATTTTCGGCCGCGATTTAAGAGACATCTGTGCAGGTTTCTGCACAGATGTCAATGTATATCACGGGCCGAAATCGCAAAAAGTAGTACAGGAACTACCTTTTGAAATCGGTGCAGCGCCGCAGATGCGGCGTCGCAGCGATTAGGACGGTGTCATTGCCGGCAAAAGCCGACGATTTGGGATGCGATTTCACATGTGAAATCGCATCTCAAATCGAAGCAAATAGTACCCAGTGTGAACCTGGGCTAAAGTCTGGTTTAAAGAAAATCATTATTTCTAAGTGTGTGTATTAACATGTACCTTCAAGTTCTGTTGCTCTCAGCCCCTCCAAATTCTTTTCCATCCAGTGCTGCATCGTAGGAAGAAGGGTGCACGCTGAAAATGCTAGATGCTTGGCTGTCCCTGGTTTGAATACTTTTAAGTCTCTCTGTCCTGGAACAAGCATGCATCAAATAAAGTTGGAACTTGCGTCTTTGGACAGGCAGCTAGCGTTTTAAAAAAAGAACAGGCTACCCCCTTTTTTTTCTGTGCCACTACTATAATAAACTGGAGAATCACATTTTGCTGCCTGTCTAAAAGAATTCTGTCCAGGACATGATTGCCGCTAAAGTCGATCTAAATGCCTACCCCGATGCAGGAAGTGGCATGACTGCGAGGGCTCTGTGCCGCCACGGCTCATGCAACCCTTTGTTCCCGACGGCTTCCATTACTTTATTTATTTCTGCAGAGCTGATTGTTTTATAATCGCAGTTCCTGCTCGCTATCTTGCAAACAAAATTACATTTAGTAATTAAAATCAAACACAACCAACTGCAATATTTTTTTTTATTTTTTTGAAGGAATAATATTAGATTTGTCCCGGGGCTAAGCGCCAAAGAGTTTGTGGGTGTTTAATTGGCTGATGGGACTACCAGGAAATCAGTTTAATGGATGCTGCTTATGAAATGTGATTAATTGTTGCATCTGTCGTTTTACATTGATGGCAATGGAAGATGCAAAAGGCCATTCTGACTAAGAAGTTAAGAGGGCTGGATTTGTGAATAATTCCATCTGACCTTCTGGGTAGGCTGGTTAAGCAGCCAGATTCGCATCCACGTCCTATAAATCATTGGCGGACTTTGGTTGGTGCTCTGGGCACTAGGTTTCAATCCCACTCTGGGAGGTAGGAGTTATAGGTCTTTGATCCCAACATAAGCACTAAATTAAATAAATTTCAACCGTTATATTGAAATGTAGTACTTATGAATGAAGCCTGTTTGCCGGCTTCATTTACACAGAAGCTCCATCCGGTGTAAATGATGAAGGTGGAAGGTGTCCATCCTTTGACAACTTTGTCTGAATGGTGGAAGGTGTCCACCTTCTAACATCTTTGTCTGAAAGGTATTCACCCTCTGACATCTTTGTCTCAGTAGTGGGAGGTGTCCATCTTTATGAGAAAGATGGAAGACGTCCATATGCTTGACAACTTTGTCTGCATGCTGGTTGATGTCCACCCTCTGACATCTTTGTTTAAGTAGTTGAATAGTGTGACATATTTGTACTTATGTTGGATGATGTCCACCCTCCAACATCTTTGAATAGTGGAAGATGTCCATCCTCTGACATTTTTGTCCAATGGTTGAAGGCGTCTGTCCTTGGACGACTTTGCCTGAACGGTGGAAGGTGTCCACCCCCTGACATCTTTGTCCGAATGGTGGAAGGTGTCCACCTTCCAACATCTTTTGTCTGAAAGGTATTCACCCTCTGACATCTTTGTTCGAATAGTGGAAGGTGTCAATCTTTTGATATCTTTATTTGAAAGATGGAAGACGTCCATTTGCTTCACAACTTTGTCTGCATGCTGGTTGATGTCCACCCACTGACATCTTTGTTTGAATAGTGGAAGATGTTCGTCCTCTGATATTTTTGTCCAATGGTAGAAGGCGTCCGCCCTCTGACATCTTTGCCCGGACGGCGGAAGATGTCCGCCCTCTGACATCTTTGCCCGGACGGCGGAAGATGTCCGCCCTCTGACATCTTTGCCCGGACGGCGGAAGATGTCCGCCCTCTGACATCTTTGCCCGGACGGCGGAAGATGTCCGCCCTCTGACATCTTTTTCCCGGACGGCTGAAGATGTCCGCCCTCTGACGTCTATGCCCTCTTGTGAAGTATACAAGACTGTCACTTGGCAAACTATGACTGCCGGCATCAAGGTGACCTCATGGGATGTAGTGTAATGCTCCCTCAAGGTAAATATTGGTTCCGAAATCTAAATGGGTTCCTCTGCCAGTGGCTGTGGACTGTATCCACGTCTACGTTCAGTGTGAATTACCGGCCATCATGTAGACAAAGAAACTCTGCAGTCGTGCTCCTAGTAATGCAAACAACATAAAGCTCTCAGTTCCCTAATCTCTCTTGTGACAACTCTTTATGCCCTTGTTTTGTTACTTGGTAAAACCTCTCTTGTGACATTCCTTATCAAGGCCGATTAGCGCTGCTTGGAAGGCTTTATAGGGCCTCTGACACTTCAACCTTCTTACTGTTGCAAAATACTTCATGTGAAGTGTTTAAAGGGACCTTAACCTTGTCAGTTTTATTCCCCCGTCTGTATTTTAGGACCAATAAACCCATAAAATCTATGAATATCTTTTACAATTTTTCAGTAGCTTTGTGGCGTTTTTAAGATAAAGAATTCGATTTGTGGAGTGAGATATTTTCTTATGGTCGTGTGACTTCTGTTGGCTAAAGGACAGCCGTTCTTCAACCTGATGGCATTGGTATGTTTCCTAGATAGACTATAAAAGATTGAAGAATTTAAAGCTGGACCCGCCAACCTTCTTTTCCATCTTGTACAGGCTCCTCTCTTCTACTGAAATTGCTTCCTCTGATTTCACTGCACACTTTGACTTTCTCACGTTAGAATTTTTGCAGCAAGTCGTTTTAAATTTTATTAGCATGTTGTCAAAGAAGGAAGGAAGGGACGACCCAGGGAAGGCAAAACTTTAAGCAGGCAAGAAACTTCAACTTTAAGTTGTAGGTGGATTCTGGTGGATTGGTTCACCCATCAGGTTTTCATACAGTATCTCCGATTCCAGTGCAATTTTCCGGTTGACTCCATCCGTAGCTTGCCGACTTGGCCCTCTTGCCCTCGACAGCTGTGAGTTTCTTACTTTCTCAGCCGCCTTTTCTAAAGTGAATTTTGCTTGTGTCGATGGAGAGAACCCAAAACTAGATAGAAAGCTCCCATTCTAGATTCCCAAAGGTAAGTGTAGCTGTTAATGGGTACTCCACCCGAAACTGAAATCCATTTTTTGGGGGGTTGGCTTGCTCTTTAAGGCAGTAATAAGGAAGTTTTTGGCAAAGCTGATTAGCTGCCAGCAGGCTTTGACTTTCGGCAGTTCCTCATATAATTGCCTGTGTTCCGTCCCCAGTACACAGCCTGCCTATACTTGCCTGCGGGCTGCTCATCTCCTGCTGGTGGATGACAAGTGACACGGTGTTCTTCTTCTCTGTCCTCCCAAAATCCGAAGTACGATGACAATGGTGAAGACAGCGATGCCGGGTTTTTGTATTATTCAGTTTTTCTGTCTTGGGCTAGCACTGTGAACTGTTCTCTGGCAGCGGGATGGGCTAGGGGTTTCATGAACAGGAACATTCTGCAAGTGTTTAATATTTACCCGGGGGTCCGTTCCGGTACAAGTGTTTTTCCTTAATTTTCTTTGCCGGTGCCTCAGTCTCTCTCACTTGCTACACCAGAGACTTCTGTTCACCACGTACACCCTTCAATCATTCTCCGCATCCCCGGATGAGAGAGGCCCGTGCATTGCCGATAGGCGATAGATCCGGTATTAAAATACTTCAGTTTGCTGAGAATTTCCATCTACTTCATATGATTTAATATTTCAAATATAATTCTGAGAATCTTCAACTCCTCATAAATTCCAAAGCCGATTTGCAAACGTGTCTTTTGTGATTGAGACAATGGTTTTATAATTTCTGGCTTTTATCTGACTTGCGGAATCGATGAGGCACGCTGTAATTCAAGTTTGCGCAAAGACGAGCTATCGTTTTTCGTTAATTAGTAATCAGGCCCAAATTTATGGAAGGCCTAGGGTGCAATAGTAGGCAACAAAATCAGTGCTATCAGGCAAACGCTGCAAATGTGCTGAAGTCATCAGAGAATGTTCGTATAGAGATTTCTTTTTTTTGTTTGCAAAAGAAAAAATCGAATGGTGCCTTCATAGTACCGGGTCCAACTCCACTTGGCAGAGCCAGCTGTATGACCCCAGTGATCTTTTTGGCTGTGTCAGGGGTGGGCAATGTCGGCCCTCCAGCTGTGGTGAAACTGCAAATCCCATCATGCCACTGCCTCTAGGAGTCATGCCTGTGATTGTCAGGGTCTTGCAATGTCTCATGGGACTTGTAGTTTCAAAACAGCTGGAAGGCCTGAGTTTGCCCTCGCCTGGGCTGTGTGAAGGGTAGTGTTCTGACCAGGGCCGCCTCAATAGCATCAAGGGCCCCTGGGCAAAGTAATGCGCTGGGTCCCCTAGGAAAAGTAATGCGCTGGGGCCCCTACCAGCTTCCCCAATTAACACACCTACTTTCAAAGAAATAAAGTATAGTTGATAGAATTAAACCTATATTGATACTTTCAATAAAATCTATTTTACGAAAGGAAAACATTCTATAAATCAAAGACTAGTCGGCACAAGGGGGGGGGGGATGCAGAAGGGCACAGTACGGGGGGGTTAGGAGGGCACAGTATAGGTTCTGAGACCCTTCCTGGGACACGACCATATCGGGACAGTTTAGTAAAAAGAATGCCTGTCCCAGCATATCTGAGGCAGTTGGCAAGTATGATGTAGTGCAAGATTATTGTGGGGCTCCCATGTGCCTGTGGCCGATGGGCAGTGCCCAGGAGAGTGCCCTTTCCATAAGATGACTCTGGTTCTAACCACCATTGTATTGGGGGCAGTCTTTCCACTGACCATCTAGGGCATTTTTACAATGACCTTTTGATAAATTTATTTTAGCAAGGGTTTTCAGAGTTCCTTAGGCCTAAAACATTTGAGAAAGGCTTTCCTCACATATTCATAAGTCACGCAGTCACCTGGGGCTAATCGGTTCCGATGTCAGATGCCTATGTAGTGTTTTGCATTATTGGCAGAATATAGAAAAAGGAACAATATAAAAACGTAGAAAACAAAAAAAAAAAAAGACTGGTTACAGAAGTCTTCCAGTGTTCTGGAAGAACAAGTTACTCACGTTGGTAGGACATTCATTGGCCGTTTTTAATAATCATTTTATTATTCGGAGTGTATTGAGGAGATTAAAGAAAAGAAGCAAATTGCACGATACAATTTTAATTTTTTTCTCCTCTAAGCACAGTACCGGTGCTGTGGGTAACGTCCTACTGTTTTTGAACCTCTGTCTAGATTAGGATGTTTTCTTATGGCGCTCTGGTCTCCTCTCATCCTTGGCTCCTTCCGCACAGTGAGTCCCGTAATTGAAATGTCACAGACACTTTTGACAGGACATCAATAATCCAGGACTGTGACACTTTTTGTTTGCTTAATTTTTTTTCCTCTCTGTGTGGAAATAAGCTTTAGCCTAAACTCGTACGCTATTAAACTGTCTTCTGGGACTTGGGAGGGGTTGGGGAAAGGGCACATTTAAAGGAACATTCATTTTATTTAGGGGCAAGTGTATAAATGTATAGTTTGTAATGGTAGGAAGTAAGAATTTATTGGTCTCAATTGTATGTCACAGTAGAGTTGCAATTTGCATCCTGATGAGAAGAGGCCAAGGTCCAGAAAGTGGGTGGAGCCTAGCATTCTCTTTTTCAGAACACATTTGACATATCGCCTATTATATTGGATGGTCCTGAAAGGCCTTTATCCAATGTGGCTGTCGGTAAAAAAGAAGACAGGCTATAAATTGTTGCATAGTTAGGCTGACAAGACACCAGTCCATCTAGTTCAGGGGTGCCCAACCTTTTGAAGAGCAAGGGCCACTTAAGCGTCTTGGTAACCGGTCCCGGGCCACAATGAGCGGAGCGGGTGCAGCACAGTTCACCTGTGGCCTTCCTGCAGGTTAGCTGCACTTTGCCATAGACTTCTATTATATCCTGTAGGTGTGGTGCACTTTCTAAAAGCACACCAAACTCGCAGGTAATAGACGTGTATGGTACAGTGCAGGTAACCCGGAGGTGCACTTCTCTCTACCTGTGGATCAGTTTGAAAGCAGCCCAGTAACCCCTGCAGAACAGATATACACTGTGGCCCGGATTCACGTAGAAGCGCGTATATTTGTGCGGGCGTAACGTATCATATTTACGTTACGCCTCCGCAACTTTGACAGGCAAGTGCCATATTCTCAAACTCTCAGACCCCACGTAAATGACACTTTTTTTACGAATGGCGCATCTAGCTGATTTACATATTTCTAGGCGTAAATCAGCGTACACGCCCCTAGCGGCCAGCGTAAATATGCAGTTAAGATACGACGGCGTAAGACTTACGCTGGTCATATCTTAGTGAAATTTTGGCGTATCTGATTCTTTGAATCGGGCGGCAAAATACGACGGCTCGGACTCAGAGTTACGACGGCGTATCTGGAGATACGCCGGCGTAACTGGAGATACGCCGGCGTAACTCGTACAAGAATCCGGGCCTGTGATTTTAGTAATAAACTAACCTTTAATAACAGTATTCTATTCCATCCCAGAGTAGGAGGTTGCGGGCCACAAGTGGCTCCCGGGCCACTGGTTGGGCACCGCTGATCTAGTTCAACCAATAATAGTAAAAAAAAGCGAACACTCAACCTCCTATATGCTCAATCCTATACCCACAGTTGATCCAGAGGAAGGCAAAAAAAATACCCCAATAAAGCATGATCCATTTTGCTGCAGTGTGGGTAAAACAAAATCCTTCCTGATCCCCCATGAGGCAATCAGACATTCACTGGGTCAACTACCCCTAGTGTTACCTATAGAGTATCCAGTTATATTTTGTGCATTTAGGAATGCATCCAGCAATTTTTTTTAAAACGATCTTCTGAGCTGACCAGAACCAGTTCTCGAGGGGGGTCTATTCCACTTTTTCACAGCTCTTACTGTGAAGAAGCCTTTTTGTATGTTAGGTTAAATCTTTTTTTCCCTCTAGACCAGGGATCTCCAAACTACGGCCCTCCAGCAGTTGCGGAACTACACATCCCATGAGGCATTGTAAAACTCTGACATTCACAGACATGACTAGGCATGATGGGAATTGTAGTTCCTGAACAGCTGGACGGCCATAGTTTGGCGACCCCAGCTCTTGACCAATGGTCTCCAAACTGGCTCGTGGGCTAAAGGTGGCCCTTTGCTTCACTTTATCTGTTTTTTTGGGGCACTTTTCCTCCCACTGATATAAGGCACTATTCCTCCCACTGACACCAAAACAGAGGCACCATTTCTTTCGCTGACACCAACTGTTATCATTATTCTTCCCATTGACACCAAAGATGGGGCATATTTCATCCGACTGACACCAATGATGGAGTAAGATTCCTCCCACTGACATCGGCCTTGGGCACTAGTCCTTTCACTGATACCAATGATGGGAAACTATTCGTCCCATTGACACCAATGAAGAGGGCACTATTCTACCCACTAATACCAATAATAGGGCACCATTTCCCATGCTACTGACCACGTGTACTGTGAAATTATTTTTACTTCCAGTAAGCACCAGGCCCGAGACCAACTCTACTTCAATTGTTGCTTGGGCATTTTCTACTACCAATGGCCACAGCCCGCCACTCGCCCTTAGTCTGAAGGACAGTAAACAGGCTCGTTATTAAGGAAGTTTGGAGACTTCTGGTCTTGTACCTCATATCTAAGGGGGCACTCTGTACATCTATCTCACCAATAGAGACACGTGGCACAAATTTGGGGTGCTCTTCTTTTGCTGTACTTAAACCTCATTATGGCCATAGATGGAATAATCTTGGAAATATTCTTTTGAAGATATATTCAATGACCACAAATAACATTGCAGCATGAGAGGTACACAAATATTGCTGGTGACTACAATATTGCTTAAAATGGCACCTAAAATTTGAATTTCAATACAAATTATTTGCATGCTGGTTGAAGATCTGATGAAATCATATATTTTTATGAAATGTAATGGTGTATAATTAACATAATATTCTTGATGCTAATACTTTTTTTTTGTTTTGTTTTTCAGGTATATCCCGGCTGACTGTTCAGACCATATCCTAAATGAAGATTTCAGCGCAAGTCCACTTGGAAACCTAACCCCTTATTTTTACCCACTCCCTCCTAGTCCTTTAATTTATTTTATTTTTTTGTATAATTTTTATTGCTTTAATATTATTTTCAAAGATGATGACCCAAACGTGGAGGTCTCTTCCTTTGCATTTATGGACTGTCTTGTTTTTGGGGGTCTCCTGGATTCTTCCCGGGAATGGTTACCCCAAGCCATTTAGAACTTTTACGGGCAGTGAATGGAGCTTGACTCATTTGGTGGTGCATAATAAAACCGGGGAGGTATACTTGGGGGCCGTGAACAGGATTTTCAAACTGTCAAGTAACCTGACCCTCTTGCGCACTCATGTTACGGGTCCCATTGAAGACAACGAAAAGTGTTACCCTCCTCCTAGCGTCCAGTCTTGTCAGCATGGACTTGTCACCACTAATAATGTCAACAAGCTGCTGCTAGTGGACTACACTTTGGACCGTTTAATAGCCTGTGGCAGCGCCTCTCAGGGGATCTGTCAGTTCCTACGTATAGGGGACCTCTTCAAATTGGGAGAACCTCATCATCGTAAGGAGCACTACCTCTCCAGTATTAATGAGTCTGGCACCATGTCTGGAATCATTATTGAGGCTCCTAATGGGCAGAACAAACTTTTTGTTGGGACACCTATAGATGGAAAGTCTGAATATTTTCCCACTCTCTCTAGTCGGAAGCTTCTGCCCAGCGAGGAGAATGCAGAGATGTTTGGCTTTGTCTACCAGGATGAGTTTGTATCTTCACAACTTAAGATTCCCTCGGACACGCTGTCCAAATTTCCAACTTTTGACATATACTATGTGTACAGTTTCAGAAGTGAGCAGTTTGTCTACTACTTGACCCTACAATTAGATACACAGTTGACTTCTCCCGATTCTACCGGAGAGCAGTTTTTCACATCTAAAATTGTCCGGCTTTGTGTGGAAGACCCCAAATTCTACTCTTATGTGGAATTCCCTATCGGATGCATGAAAGATGGTGTGGAATATCGTCTCATACAGGATGCTTACCTGAGCAAGCCTGGGAAACGCCTGGCCAAAGAGTTGGGGATCTCCGAGAGGGAAGACATTCTTTTCACTGTCTTTGCACAGGGTCAGAAAAATCGAATCAAACCACCAAAGGAGTCTGTTCTTTGCCTTTTCACCTTGAAGAAGATCAAGGATAAAATTAAGGAACGTATTCAGTCCTGCTACCGGGGCGAAGGAAAACTCTCTCTGCCTTGGCTTTTAAACAAAGAGCTGGGTTGCATCAACTCGGTAAGTTAATAACTGTTAAAGAGAAACTCCACTTTTTCTGTTTAAAAAAATAAATACATTCCATCTAGGTGATCTGTGTACATTGCAGGGATTTTTACCAAACTTGGTTACATATTCCTACCCTTTGTTTTGAAGCAATAGCTGTGTGGTTTTGAGTGTCCATGTACAGAGTGAATCTAATGGGAGTGGTTTTATAGTTTATCTATTAGTGGCTGCACCTGCAGGGCTCTAAGCAAAGTGGCATGGTCTGCACCCCTTTTTAGATGTAATTTTCCTTTTAGAGCAGCGGTGTCCAACTCAATTTCTTTGTGGGCCGCATCAGCATTATGATTGCCCTCAAAAGGGCCGGTTGCATCTGTAAGATTAGATGTCCAGCACATCCCCTTTTACATTGGATGTCAAGAGCCACTCCACCATCCGAAGTTGAGTCCCCCACTCTCCCTTACATCACAGTGCACCCCCTTTCCTTATGCTGCTGGGAAGAAGCTGGATGCATTGCTTGAAAGCAGAAAGTAAGTGTCTGAAGGAGGATCAGAGGAGGGCTGCAGGAGAGGTGCAAGGGCCACATGAAATGGCCTGGAGGGCCGGATTTGGCCCGCGGGCCTTGTGTTTGACACCTGTGCTTTAGAGTATCTTACCAAAAATGAAGTTTTTGTTGTAAGGGGTGCCAAAAATCAGATTTGTATTTTACTGCAGACTTCTGGGAAAATCAGTGAGCCAATCACACAAGGTGGAAATTACCTTTTCAGGGGGCGTTCTGTATACCATCTGTGTACAGAAGGCCTCCAGGTAGCCATATTTCATTGCATTTTACATAAAATGATAAAATTAAAATCATTTTAATAACATTTAGATACAATGTGACTTGAGTAACCATTGTATACCATAATAATTTTTCTATTTTTTACCTGTGAAAGTACCATTTTAAATATCCTTCTTTTTTTATTGTTGTTGTTATGCTGAGCTTATGCTGGCAGTAGGTTTATTTTTTGCCATTTTCTTTTTAGACATTTCAGAAGGTAAAAGTGGCCTTGCATATACTTTCTTTTAGAAATATCGCTCTTTTAAAAAAATTGCTGATGTGACAACATATACAGAAAAGAGGATCTCGCGCATTAAGGATGTATAATGTATCCATGGTGTGGTTGTCCTTCCTTTGTCCCAAGATAGTGTTTGGTTTATGTGATAGTATGATAGTATGCTCTTTTCCTAGAACTGATTTGAGGGCAATTGAGTGTCTGGAAATCTCAGACCCAGCACTTTTATTTAGTATTTTCCTTTTCTTTGTGGTTTCCTGCTAAGTTTCTTGGTTTAGGTGGAGCCATTTCTTTTGCGTGGGGATATTACTATTGGGCTTTCTGTGTAGGATTCTGCTGTGTCTAAATAGTAGTAGGTTTTATGATGTGTTCCAGGACAATGAGAATAAATAATTCAGCTGGAGGACAGAAAGAAATGCATCGGAAAGCACAGAAGGAAGCTACAAAGAAAAAGGCAATCTGGATAAATTGGTAGCTCAGGGGTGTCCACACTTTCTTAACAGAGGGCCAGTTTACTGTTCTTCAGACTTTAGGGGGGCCGAATTGTAGCCAGTGGAAGTAGAAAATGTTCTGGCGTCAGTGGGTGTAAACATTGTCTCCTTTGCAATTGGGGGGTGGTATAGTGCTCTATCATTGGTGTCAATGGGCAGAATAGTGCCCCATCCCTGGTGCCAGTGGGAGGAATGGTGTCCCATCCCTGGTGCCAGTGGGAGCAATGGTGTCCCATCCCTGGTGCCAGTGGGAGCAATGGTGTCCCATCCCTGGTGCCAGTGGGAGCAATGGTGTCCCATCCCTGGTGCCAGTGGGAGCAATGGTGTCCCATCCCTGGTGCCAGTGGGAGCAATGGTGTCCCATCCCTGGTGCCAGTGGGAGGAATGGCGTCCCATCCCTGGTGCCAGTGGGAGGAATGGCGTCCCATCCCTGGTGCCAGTGGGAGGAATGGCGTCCCATCCCTGGTGCCAGTGGGAGGAATGGCGTCCCATCCCTGGTGCCAGTGGGAGGAATGGCGTCCCATCCCTGGTGCCAGTGGGAGGAATGGCGTCCCATCCCTGGTGCCAGTGGGAGGAATGGCGTCCCATCCCTGGTGCCAGTGGGAGGAATGGCGTCCCATCCCCCCTGGTGCCAGTGGGAGGAATGGCGTCCCATCCCCCCTGGTGCCAGTGGGAGGAATGGCGTCCCATCCCTGGTGCCTGTGAGAGGAATATTGACCAAAAGGCCAGCGAGTGTCCCTTAGTCTAGTTTTTGGTTTCATCTAAAAGCCTTTTCTGGTCACTGTCCTGGGATAGATTAGTGAGAGTTTACTATCCACATATCCTATTTATTTTTTCAATAAGCATAAACTGCATTTGAGCGAATTCTTTTGTTTGCGATCAGGAAAACAGTCTTACCTGAGCGAGGTTGGAATTTGTCTGATTGTTGGTTCCTTTACCCTTGGCCTTCCAGAGCATTTAGTGGCAAGGGTGTCAAACTTTCATTTGTTGTGTCCTCCATCACCACTGGGGTAAAGAAACCTAGAAATGTCACTATTGTCCCCTTGGCAGTACTGTTTCTCATGGAGTCTAAAGGACTATGTGACCTGATAATAAAGGATGTTTGCCACAATAAAAAAAAATATATGCTCAGACTTTTTGCTTTTCATGGCAAAAATAAAAAATGTTTTTAATGGAATTTAGTAGTCAGTTGAGATTACAAGGTAGCATGTTTTAAGGGATGTCTGTACAGAGAAATATGTAGGTGGCCTTTGCTGAACTCTTCTTGAAACGTCTGCCTGGCACGTAGACGGAAACAATTCAGGAATGTCGAAATAGAATCATAACCTAAACTGCATTCATTTTCAGGGTAGTGGTCTCAAAACTGCGGTCCGTGGGCCAGATGTGACCCTTTGCCTGACTTTATCCCGCTCCTGGGGATTCCTCCCACTGATATAAATCGCTATTCCTCCCACTGATATCAATGTTTCGACGTTTATTTCACTGACAATGATGGGGCATCATTATTCCACTTACACAAATGATGGGGTAACGCATCTTCCACTGATACCAACGGTGGGGCCATATTCCCTTTATTGATACTGACGATGGGGCAATATTCCTTTCAATGACGCCTTTTGTGTACTGTTCTTTCCCCAGACACCAATGATAAGGGGAACTGTTCCTCCCACTGACACTGATGGGGGCACTATTGCTCCCGCTGACACTGATGGGGGCACTATTGCTCCCGCTGACACTGATGGGGGCACTATTGCTCCCGCTGACACTGATGGGGGCACTATTGCTCCCGCTGACACTGATGGGGGCACTATTGCTCCCGCTGACACTGATGGGGTCGCCGTTTTTCCCGCTGACGTTGATGGGGTCGCCGTTTTTCCCGCTGACGTTGATGGGGTCGCCGTTTTTCCCGCTGACGTTGATGGGGGCGCCGTTTTTCCCGCTGGCGCTGATGGGGGCGCCGTTTTTCCCGCTGGCGCTGATGGGGGCGACGTTTTTCCCGCTGGCACTGATGGGGGGCACGATTCCTGAAGCCAGCGATGGGGCACCCACTTAGAAGACACTGAAAGCCACTGGCTCATCTTGACCGCCAAGAAACTAGAAGTTTTGGGAAGGGACATCAGCTATGGCAGCATCCAAATATCCTCAGTCCAGGTTTCCTTTAGAGATCCAGGAGCCATCCATTGGCAACAGCAGGAAAGGACTCAACTTAGGCTCCAACTCAACTGTAATATTATTATTATTTTTATTTTATTTTTTTGAAAGGATCATTTGCGACCCTGGATTTGTTCAGCACTGTTATTGGTACTTGAACCTGCTTTAAACCCGCCGTTTAGGTGTTCAGAAGCTGTAAAGAGTAATAGTAACAATAGTTATCTCTCCTATAATGGTGATCTTCTCTCCTGATTGTTTCTCCAACAAGCCTCACACGTAGAAAGCTTGCTGAGGAATGGAAGAAATTGCCTGAAAATTGCTTCCCTCTCCTATAATTTTTTTTTTTTTTTTTTTTTTAGGCGTAGCGCTGAGATTTTAGACTTATTTGTTTTTCATTGTTTGTTTCTTTTTTTTTTTGTCGGTGATTTGCAGCTCAGGTTAATTCGCTGACGGGACTTATCAGGAGCGATAATCTTTTTTGCAGATCAGAGTAATAACATACTTCAGAGAGCTCGCGTTTATAGCCGAAGATTAGAGCGAGAGGACGAATCACTCCGTCAATGAAAGAGCAATATTTAGCCGCATTTCCCGCTGTGGCACATGCAATCATCCCGTCATATATATATATAATATATATATCTGGAGCACAGGGCGATCTCTGCAAGGGTCCTCACCTGTCACCTCTGCAATTTGCCCGACCGGGGTGGGGGTGATACTTTTATTATCTATTGATATGGTTGGTCATGTTGGCAGATTTTTTTTTAAATGCCCGAAAGGCTTTATCTGGATAATTAACTGTATTCACCTAGGAATAACATTACAGGCTCTTATCGTTAAAGCGCAACAAAATACATTTGCGTCCTTGTTTTGGATTGTGAAGGAAGCTTTGAAGTTATCTACAAACCTAGGCCTTAATTTTCAAGTTCACCCAAACTGGGCTTCATCTGCCAGCGGCCCTGGGAGAGAAGCAGTGCATGCAGGGAAACCTAAAGACTGCTTGAGCAACCTCAGATTCTGTGCGGGTATCGTATTATGGGATGGTCTTTCCATAGGGATAAATGAGCTTATAGTCCAGTGGCGGTCAATCTACAGGGATCACCTCACCTACCAAAAGGCCACACCTAATATTTCGTTAAAACTGAACTCGACTTTCTCATTCAACATTTAGTGCCGGTGACTTGTTGTTAAGGTTCCCCTATCGAGCTGGTTCCTGTAAGGACTGCGCATGCGCAATCATTGCCGACGAAAATCTCCGAACCTCGGCCGGCCTCATCAGTGAAGGAGAAAAATTACCTGTTTTAAAACAAACTATGAAAAAAAAAATATATTTATTTATGTGTGTGTGTGTGTGTGTGTGTGTGTGTGTGTGTGTGTGTGTGTGTGTATATATGTATATAATAAATATATATATACTTTTTTTTTTCAGGGGGAACTTGGGGGAACTCTGTTCCACCACCTCTGGCTCAGACCCTTTGGTGACTGCTCACCACAATCACTTGTAAACATAGAAGTCTGGTCTCTGTGTTTAAAAGTGGCAGCTCTGTATGTAATGTAATCCTGGTATTTAATGCCCCTTTAAGACCCTTCTACTGTTTTTTAAATCTGAACGGGATCGTGGTTGAGTTCCTGCACCTATTTTCTGAGAAAAAAAGCTATGTGTGTGTGTGTGTGTATGTATATGTATATATATATATATATATATATATATATATATATATATATATATATATATATATATATATATATATTAAATTGTGTGTGTGTAATGTATATGTATGGCTATATGTTGTGCGCACACTCACGCGTTTTCATGTAATGTTTTAAGTCTGTGACAAGGAAATGGTCAGAATTCATTTTTAGAAAGCCATTTGCTTGTGTTGTAAAGATTAGATAACAGGAGCAGAGTGATGCGCACCCCCCCCCCCCCCCCAGAGACCAGAGTGGACTAATCTAGTCACAAATGATTTTATTGCATTTTCTAATCCCTTATAAAAATGTATGTGTATAGATTTCTGTTTTCTTGTCTTCCCCTGACCCCAATCTGCATCAAAGTACTCTGCTTAAAAAAAAAATTGTCTGTTTATGTAACAGAGCAGAGAGATGGAGGAAATGTAAAATTTTTGTACATTCGGTGGGCAGATCATCTGTTTAACTTGAGGAAACGCGTTGGGGGGTCCATACTGCTTTTGAAGTGGCTGGTCCAGTCTTTCTCAACCAGGGTTCCTCCAGAAGTTGCTAGGGGTTCCTTTTAGTTGAAGCTAATTGACCCCCTATCTGATGAGGACTATATATTTATGTTCATCACCACTTGATGTAGCCTGTAGCAGGACACCAATGATCTTATTTGTGGACGCAAAAAGGTGGAATTCTAACCACCACTGTGTGTGTGGGGGGGGGGGGGGCATTTATCCAACTGACCACCAATCTAACGAGCATTGTTCACACTGAACCGATGATATGATTTTAGCAGGGATCCCCTAGACCTGAAAATTATTTCAGCGCTTCCTCCAGGATGAATAGGTTGGAGCTTGGGTGCCACGTTGGCCACCCATTGCCGCAGAAAGTGATGTGGGTATTTATGGCAATTCCTTAGGGCTTGCTCTTAGAACCATGTCTGACACGCAATTTTAGAGCATGAGAATGAACCGCTACTAGAAATTCTTCATGCCAAGCATGCCCAACCAGGTTTCTGCGGAACTCTAGGGTTCTTCCAAAAGTTGCTTGATTCCTTAAGCTGTGGCAACTCTACCAAGTTGGATTGAAGTGCATGGATAGTTCTGGGGTCAAAGCCACTTGGCAGAGCCAGCTACAGGGCACGATCATCTTTTTTGCTGCTTGTAAGGGTGGCATTCTGTGCCACCAATGTAAGAGGGGGTTTCTGTCCACTGGCCACCAATGTAAGGGGCGTGTTTCCCTGAGACTTAAAAATGATTTCAAGGGTTCCTGTAGGGTAAAAAGGTTCAGAAAAACTGATCTTGTATTGCCTGAGTTGCTGGTGATTTGTCGCTTGGGTTGGCGTTCTCTCCTAAAAATCGGTCTTTGAGGGCTAGTTCACACCGGGTGTGGTAGGACAGTGTTGGGAGGCTTGTTTTAGTGATTTTCCACCACAAAGTAATAAGCCGAAGAAAGGGCTGCATGCGCTATTTTTTTCAGCACAGGGCAGTTCAAAAACAATCCACCACCACGCACCGTGCTGCAGCCAATAATACTTGGCTCAATAGCACTCTAATTCCCCGAACACACAAGCGGAAATTCCGTCGGAATAACCTTGGATGTTTTTTCCGACGGAATTTCGCTCAAGCTTGGCTTGCATACGCACGGTCACACAAGTTCTCTGAACTTTTGACAGTCAAGAACGCAGTGACGTACAAGACTACGACGAGACGAGAAAATTAAGTTCTATGCTTCCGAGAAGGAGTCCGAATTGTGCAAGTTTAATTACTACAGACAATCGGATTTTCCAAAAGGAATTTTTTCTGTCGGAAAATTTGAGAACCAGCTCTCAATCTTTTGCTGGCGGAAATTCTGACAGCAAAAGGCCGATGGAGCATGCACACGGTCGAAATTCCCGTTCAAAAGCTCACATTGGACTTTTGCTGGCGGTATTTCCGCTCGTGTGTACGGGACATTAGCCACCAAGAGCTCCTGGTCACAAAGTGGTGATCTGGAATTTTTTTGGATCTCGTTTCTGTGTGACAGCCAATCAGTGATCATATCGCCAGAACTCCTATGATATGCCTCTGGCGTTGAGATTTCTTAAAGGACCAAAGGAAAGTGGTTAAGGTCGGAACTTAAAGATTGAAGGAAGCGCTGGGAGCAATTACTGCAGAAAAAAAAAATTAAACAATATCTAGCTTGTGGCGCAACATAGAAATGAGACTTTAAACCATAAATTAAAATTTTTAATTGACAATTTAGGACATCAGGTTTCTGTCATGTCGGCTCCTCCAACCTGCTGGAGGTCTGACTGTATGCAGCCTTGCTTGTGCTGCGCTTTTCCTTCCTCCATGCAGTGAGACAGGTAACAGATGTTTGACACGCTGAAGGGGAGTTATTCTCCGCTCGTAGATCTGATTTTGTTTTCAAACTAATTCAATATAGTCGACAAATGATGGAATTGTTACATGAGCGCTGGCTGAGCTGAGAGGACATACGGGAAAGGCCGTGGTTCTCCAGTGGCGGCCCTGGCGTGCTGCCGTAGCTTAGTATGAAGTTAACCATTGGTGTGCCGTGCTCTACGGTTGTATTTCTTGTGTCTCCAAATTTGAACAAAGGTGAAAGATCTATTGGAATCGCGTGAAGAGCAAGGTCATGGCTAGGTAGGGATGGTGGCCATTTTGTGGCCTGTCCATTTTCCAAGGCATGTTTTACCAGAAGGGCTCAAACATTGGCTACAATAAAATGATAAACGTTCCTGTTGCAGATGGCAACCACTTGTCTCTCGAGGAGATTTTACCTCACCTCCGGATTCTTTGATCGGAAGAGAAATTAATAAATGGTTGTCATTGGGTCAAGAAACCATAAACGCCGATAGTAACCCGAGAGAGGGTCTAACCTTTTCCCGTTCTACTGAAAAAGTGTCTTGACTGCTGAGGCGCAATACGCCCAGGTACCCCTTACTACAAACTTATGTACATAAACCTTCCCCCTTGCCCCTTCATCCAATAAATAAACACTCTTACAACCATTAAGTTGGAAAGGGCAAGGCCACAGCTTTATTAAAGCAACATAACAATTTTAACAATTTATAACCCGTGCCAGTCACAGTTGTACTGTGAGCACCATTCCAGAAGGGAGGGGCCTGTCCTTACCATAAGTGCTGGACAGGCCGCCTACTTCCGGTGTCCATAAAGGGGCATGGCCCACTACGGCCATTTTCTGCTGGCAAGGTCAAGAAAAACCGCAGCAAGCTGTGACGTACCATAACCAAAAAAGGGACGGGAGGGTGGGCAGCTCTTCCCAGCGGGCTTCCAAAAGACCCAGAATTCCCTGGGGGGATCCCTTTTATCTGAACTCAGGCCCGACCCCACCCCCCAAGTAGCCAATCCTGCCATGACCACCGCCTTGTCCAGTACCTGGCCATGCCCCCATCAGTCAAGGCTCTCTTTCCCTAGGGGGCTCAAGAGGCCTTCATGTTGCAGTGTGTCCCCCACACTTGACCGATTTCCCACCATTTCCTTTTCTAACAGAAACTGAGGGGAAAGCTACCCAATGGCGACCCAGAATAGAAAACAAAACCTGACAGGTTCTGTCCAAAAGCAAATGCAAATAATTAGGACGGTTCCATAGTTAGGAATTGGGATAGGCAGGGACTGTTCCGGAATGGAGTAGCCCTCAATGCAAGCTAGAGGGCTGTGGGGGCTTAATCTTCCTGGCACAGTGCAGGGCCGACAACGCAAGAACTTGCAGTCATTTCAGTGGTGGCCAGAAACAGTTGACGGTCCTCTGCTGGAAGTATGATACCATTTGGAAGCTGCCAGGATCAACTGGTAATTTACAAAGCGATCTAAATGGAGGTAAAACATGGCCACCATATCGAAGGTAGTGTATTTTGTGGCTGGCGAAACAAAATTTACATTTTTCTTTTGTTTTTTGTTTTTGACTCATTAGTGGAAATTCTGTTTTTTTTTTTTGTACATTCAGCTGACATGCAAACCCGCTTACCAGTCATTTAGAAAGGGGTGTGTGCGCACGCGTTTTCCCCCAAATAAATACAATTGTTCATGAACTCCAGAAATCCACACAAAGCTAATTAGCAGCAGGCCGCCTGACTGGTAACGCGCTCTTCCTCCAGCTAGTTAATAAGCTCAGCCTGTTTGGATTGTGCTCCCCATGACTTGTCAGTGGGGAAGGGCCATTCAGGGTTCCCGGGTTGGGATTAATCTCCTCCTGCCAGGCCATCATTAGTGGAGGCTGAAGGATTTGCTGAAAGCCGTGAGCTGCTCCTTCTCCCTCACTCCTGGCGCTAATTATCATTTATTAACTTTATGTTGTCACTCAGCGGGCTCCCCCCAGGGAAATTAACTATGGAAGGAATCTGTGGAGGGGGGGGGGGGACCATCGGGCAGGCAGTACAGATTGGGGGGGAAAGGGGATTGAGTCGGACTGAAGACTCTTCTTGTGTTATGTGTTGTAGCAAGCAGGGTCGTCTTTGGTGGGTTTCTTCTCCGGTTTGTTGGCGGTGTGGAATTTGGGGGTGGCAGAAGTGGTTTTGTACCTTTTTTTTTTTTTTTTTTTTTTTTTAAACCGTACAACGTTTTGAACGCTGAGGTTTTCTTGTTTTGGAGCTCCAATTCTTTCACCATTGTAGGTGCTCCAAATGTTTGGCTTGGCGTTCTCAAACTTTCCCGATCTTCTTGTCTCTTCCACAAAATTTGGTAACCGAATTTGGTAACTTTTCCACCACTACTGTCCCACGCTGATAAGAACCCTTACGTTCGACGCTTTAGGAGATCCTACCTGTACTGTTGGTGGCACAGCTGCCGGCTTATGGATCGAATTATTTATTGTATAATCCACAAGTATGCAAATGATTGATTTGTATATTGTGTCTCCAGCTTGCAGACTGTGTTGACATATTAAATTGCATAATTCAGCCGTTAGAAGGGCTTTTGTGTCTGCGTTTGTAGGAGACATTAAATAAAAGGCGGGATGGATTTTCCTTTAAAGTGACTCTAAATTATATCCTAATAATCCATAAATATTCATTACTTAATGGCCCTGTAACCACTTCCAGTCCGGGCCTTTTCCGGCACTTTTTGTTTACATGTAACAATCAATCAGGATTTTTTACTAGAAAATTACTTAACATTATAGATTTTTTTTTATAGAAGAAATTGGTGGGTATTGCAATTTATGTCCCATAGTATTTTCGCTTTAATGCAGAAAACACATATGTAACCAATTTGTTGTAACGTATAAAAGATGACGTTACGCCAAGCAAATAGATACCAAACACGTCACGTTTTTTAATTGTGCATACCCATGCAAGGGCGACAAACTACGTAAATGTTACTATCCATAGGCGATGCTTTAAAAGCCTTTTACAGGCTACCAGAATTGCTGCCCATGATCTGATGTTGGCGGTGATACCTCAGATGGTGTGGGACGATCGCTGTTTGCGCGCGTAAGGGACCGCCGTGCAAAGTCTTTTTTTTGGGTGAGCACAGGGGCACTTTACTTTTTTTTAATTTTAATTCATTTATTTTGTTATTTTTTACACTATTAAATGTATATTTTTTTTTTTAGCACTTTCTTTGCGGTCACGGGACATGTAAACTAGAGGTTCACCGAATGTAAATTTTGGTACCTAAAATGCAGGACGCACTTGACCAAAAACGACAGTAATAAATAAATATATATAAAAAAAAAAAAAAAATCCTATCTATCTATCTATCTATCTATCTATCTATCTATCTATCTATCTATCTATCTATCTATCTATCTATCTATCTATCTATCTATCTATCTATCTATCTATCTATCTATCTATCTATCTATCTATCTATCTATCTATCTATCTATCTAAAATTTGTACTCCATTCAACTTTTAATTGCTATCATGAATCAAGGTGAATTTATTATCTGCGCCTTTAGCTCAAGAAAAATATCTTCTTTTTAAGTCCTGGTTCGCGCCAATGCATTTTTTTGTGTGCGTTTTTCAGTTTTGCAGAAACGCACAACAGTCCGTTTTAACATTGTTTGCTATGGATCACGTTCACATGTGTGCATTTTATGGGAAGGACCAGGGATTTTTTTTCTGGTTTTTGGTTTCATAGACTTCAATAGATCAAAAATGTGTATTAAACACAAAATGCACCTGCAATATGCAAACTGCAACCTGCATAGGTGTGAACCAGGCCTTAAAGAGGAAGTAAACCCTCCTCAAAAAAAAAAAGTGCCCTGCAAGACAAAGGCATAATGAGCTAGAATGCATAGCCTACTAGCTCATTATGTAGGACTTACCCCTGATCGAAGCCCCCGCAGCGGTCCACGTCACCCCCTCCGGCCACCAACATGTCACCCTGGAGTTACTTCTGCGTATCACGGCTCCGGCGCTGTGATTGGCCGGAGCCGCGATGTCACTCCTGCGAATGCGGGCGGGAACCGCCGGTAACAGCACAAAGACTGGAGCAATGGCACATGGGTGCCATTGCTTCAGTTTGCCCCCAGTGCGCGTGTGCCAATGACTTCGGCACATACAGACACAGGGGGATATCTCCTAAACCGTGCAGGTTTAGGAAATATCCTGGGTAGCTACAGGTAAGCCTTAAAACGGAGGTTCGGACGTTTTTTTTTTTAAAGTCAGCAGCTACAAATACGCCAGCTGCTGACTTTTAAAAAAAGGACACTTACCTGTCAGCGCGCCCGCGATGTCGGCAGCTGAGGCTGAGCAATCGCTCGGTCCTCGGCTGCTTCCGCCGCCATCCTCGGTGAGGGAATCGGGAAGTGAAGTCTGATGACTTCACTGCCCGATTCCCTACTGCGCATGCGCGAGGATCGCGGTGCCCCGTCACTGGTCCCCGCTCTCTCCTGGGAACAGTGTTTGTCAGAAGACGGGGGGGGGGGGGGGGGCTGTGTGACATCACAGGCTGGATTTCCCACAGGGATCAGACCCGGACAGGTATCTGCACCCCCCTGAAAGGTGCCAAATGTTTCACCGGAGGGGGGAGGGATCCAAAAAGCGGAGTTTCAATTCTTGACATGTAAAACCTCTCTCATATGCATCCCATCTCTGGATTTAGCTGCTTGGAGTTCAGCTTTAAATGTTGCAGTAGCAGTGAGCCGGATAACAACTGACCGGCACACTGATCCCTCCCATCTCATTGCCACAGAGCCCCCCCCCCCCCTCCCTAAATCCTCCACTGTAAAGAAACGCTATGAATGTTTAGCTAGAGAATTTCCTAACGAGGCGGTTTGATGTTAATGAGCTAATTGTCAGTGTAATTATTTATTGACGCCACTTGCTGCTGTGGAGGTTTTTTTTCGCTGGTGTGCAGCTGTATTTGTCGTTTCCCAGCGAGTTTGTTGAGACAAAGCGGGAGAGTAGTAAACAGCAGCAGTGTTTTCATCCCTCTTACATATGCAGGAGGCGCCGAGAGAAGGAATCCGAAGACGCAAATCGAGCTGCTCAGTTCAGCGCGCGGCCAAGATACAATTTCACGCCGGCTTTTTTTTTTTTTTATAGAGATGAGTGGCGTTTAAAGTGCAAGTGCCCCTTTCACCATTTCTGCCCGCTTCATGTTTGATGTTCCTTTTTTTCCCCTCCTAGGTACATTTAATTACCTTTCTCCCAAGTGAGCCTTCCCTATGCTGTCACCTTTCTGCCCTCACACGCTTTTATAAAATTCTGCTGATTGACGCAGGTGACCTGTGCTGACGGGAAGGCCAGTGTATGGAGCAACATGGTGGCAACCTGATTGTCACCGCTTCTCGAGCGCCGTGAGGCTCGGGATAAAAGCTTCACAAGTCTGGAAGTTTTAAGGCCCTTTTGCATGCATTGCTTTGAAGGCAGCCCAATAAATGAGATGCGAATTAATACAGGCACTTGTATAGCGCCAAGAATTTTATGCAGTGCTTTATGCGTATGTATTGTATATCCACTTGAATGAATGAATGACTTGTATAGCGCAACGCATGCAAACTGAATCGCCTCTGGGCGCATTTTCCAGCCACTTGCCGACTAGGCCTTTCCTGGAGCTTAAGTTTAACTTAATATTTTTTGCTAGATAATTACTTGGAACATCCAACCCCCCCCCCCCCCCAAAAACGCATGGACCCTAGAGAATAAAATGGCGATCGTTGCAATATTTTATGTCGCACTGTATTTGCACAGCAGTCTTTCAAACGCAATTTTTTTTTGGAAAGAAATAGCCCAATTTGTATAGCGTGGAAGCTGATGTTGCGCCGAGTAAATGGATACCCAACACGTCATGCCTTTAAAATTGCGCACGCTCGTAGATTGGCGACAAACTGGGGTCTCCATAGGCGACGCATTAAAAATGTTTTTCAGGTTACCTGTTTAGAGTTGCAGAGGAGGTCTAGTGCTAGAATTTTTGCTCTCATTCTTACAATCGCAGTGATACCTCACATGTGGTTTGAACACTGTTTACATATGTGGGTGCGACTTCTTTTTTTTCTTTACACTGTCCCTTTCATTTTTTTGATTACTTTTATTCCTATTACAAGTAATGTAAACATCCCTTGTAATAGAAATGAGCAGGACAAGTTCTTTTCATTGAGAGATCTGGGGTCAAAAAGACCTCGAATCTCATTTACCCTTAAAAGCAAAACAAAAACAAAAAATCTCTAAGCCCTAGAGCAGTGATGGCGAACCTTGGCACCCCAGATGTTTTGGAACTACATTTCCCACGATGCTCATCTACACTACAGAGTGCATGAGCATCATTGGAAATGTAGTTCCAAAACATCTGGGGTGCCAAGGTTCGCCATCACTGCCCTAGAGGCAGAAGTGACGTCAGAAGTTGCTCCTGTCCTCCAAGGGCGTAGAGCTGAGTGCGGGGCTAGCTTTCCCTCACTTGACTTCCTCTCTAGCCATCGGCCATATGGGATTGGTTCTGGGATTACCGATGGCTTGGCTCGGAAAGGACCAGAAAGTGGCGGAGGAGGCTGGGGATGGGGCGACAACCTATTTCCCTGCCTCTAAAAGTGATCTTGCAGCGAATTTGCCCACAAAACAAAATGATACTGGGGTACACTGGTATTTAAAGTGGTTGTAAACCCTCTGATTATACGTTCACCTACTGGTAAGCCTACATTAAGGCTTACCTGTAGGTGCTTGCAATATCTCTTGACCTACATGGTTAAAGCGGGGGTTCACCCTAAAAAAAAAAAAAAAAAATTGTCTACCATGCCATCCAGCATACTAGCATCAGCTACAGTATGCCTTTATTTTTTATTTTTTCTGCTGTACTCACAGTTTAATCCATTAGTTTCGTTTCAGACTCCAGCGGGGAGTAGGCGTTCCTATGAAAAGGGGAACATGATTGACGGCCGGCTATGGCGCGTCACGCTTCCCGAAAATAGCCCAAATAGGACTTGGCTCTTCACGGCGCCTGCGCAGTCAGCTCCTAGTCTGTGCGCAGGTGCCGTATAGCGCCGTGAAGAGCCGAGTCCTACTCCGGCTATTTTCGGCTATTTTCGGGAAGTGTGACGCGCAAATGGCCAGCCGTCAATTATGTTCCCCTCTTCATAGCAATGTCTACTCCCCGCGGGGAATACGAAACGAAACTAATGGATTAAACTGTGAGTACGGCGCAAAAAAAAACATAGTAGCTGACACTAGTATGCTGGATGGCATGGTAGAAAGTTTTTTTTTAGGGTGAACTTCCGCTTTAAGGAGATATTTGCAAAAAATCGGGCACCGATGTCTACGGCGCACTGAGCGCGCTGGGTCTTGAATGGAAGTATGCCGGAAAGTGCTTAGAAAGGAACCTATTCAGAAATTTGTGATTGGGCCCTCAAAGTAGATCTGCACTGAGATGAATGTAGAGGATGCCATGCTGATCTACTCTTGGAAGATCCAGTTGCTTAACTGCTGTTGACTTCAATACTTGGAATTATTGATCTGAAACAAGCATTCAGCAAGTAAAGGCTCTTGATCTGCATGCCTTTTCCATCTCCGTAATGAACATTGATGCTATTGGATTAATAACCTTAAAGCCAGGCCAAGCAAGTTGGCATTTTCTGCTGTGCCGCTCGTCATTGGCTGCCCCTGTACTTGCTCAGTGCAGATTTTCTTTAATCTTTTGGTATTTGAGATGTGATCTTGGAATGGAGTTCATTCATCCATGTTGTTTTGCCCTTTTGATAAATGATGTCACGTCCCCTCATGTACTCTGTTATGCTAGAGTAGACTTGTGCATGAAAATGGTCTGGCATCCGCGATGGTTGGCGGAGCAGCGAGGGTTTGTATTTTTCCCATTGTGTAAGCCATGCGATTTCTTCAAACTGTATATTTTTTTAGGTCACTCTTTGAACTTTCGTGTTAACCCTTTGCCGCCAGCCAATCACTTGGCTCCCATTCAGCATTGTGCCATTCCTTAAAACACACCCCCCCCTTTTTTTGAAGTTCCAGTCGCGGTCCGGCGGGGCCTGTGGTTGTTGTGGAAAATCTATCATCCCTTGGTGGCGGTGATATGAAGTGATTTCACGGATCACCGAACCTCCCAACTCCCGACTCCATTCCTGCCATTCCCTTTTAACGCTGACTGGATGAGCTTGTGTCGCTGTGAGGGTCTGCCGGAGCGGGAACACTGCAGAATATTAACTCCTGTGTCTTCCAGACTGGTGGAATGTGGAGAAGGCGGCAAGGTGTGTGCAATTTGTGAAGGGCTACATAAGATGCTAACATGAGCGTGGGCCGAAACATCCAAATATACTTTGTTGAAGTTAAGATCGCTCACTTTAACACTGATCCTTTTTATTTTTTGATTACATTTTATTCCTATTACAAGAATTGTAAACATCCCTTGTAATAGAAATAAGCATGACAGGTCTTCTTTTATATCAAAAGACCTCTGATCTCATTTACCCTTAAAAGCAAAACAAAGCACAAAAAAAAAAATCATCTCTATAAGCCCTAGAGGCAGAAGAGACGTCAGACGTCGCTCCAGTCCTCCAAGGGCGTAGAGCGGAGTGGGGGGGGCTAGCTTACCCTCGCTCGACTTCCTGCCTAGCCATCGGCCACATCGGCTAAGTTCTGGGCTTACCGATGGCTCCAGTAAGCTTGGAAAGGACCAGAAAGTGGCGGGGTGGGGCACCTCCTTCTGCTGCCTCCTAAAAGTGATCTCGCCACGAATCTGCTGCCAGGACTACTTTTAATCTGCGCCAATTCGCCCACAGAACAAAATGTATTTAAGTTTAAATAACTATTTTTTTTTTTAAAGAGGATGTCCGCTGAAAAAAAATATATTTAAAAGTCAGCAGCTACAAATACTGCAGCTGCTGACTTTTAATATCAGCACACTTACCTGTCCTGGAGTCCAGCGCCGTCCGCAGCAGAGGACGAGCGATCGCTCGTCACTCAGCTCCCCTCCGCCATCCTCGGTGAGGGAACCAGGAAGTGAAGCGCTCCGGCTTCCCTGCCCCGTTCCCTACTGAGCATGTGCGAGTTGCACTGCGCCTGCTGATTGGCTTCCGCTGTGCTCAAGATCACCTAAATACACTGCACTCAAATGTGATTGGAGGCTGAAGCAGAATGGTGCTGCTTCAAGGCCAGCATTTTGTCGGGAAGTGCAATTCCAGACATCAAACGTGGGAAGGCCAAAAGTAATTTAGATTTGTCCAGACCTGTAGTATAGCATGTTATCATGTCATGTGGTTTACTTTTAAATGGATAAGGTGTAAAAGAAGAACCTGGTTGCTATGAGGATGGAGAAGAGCTCCATTGGATACCTCATGCTGTAAATCGCCATGGTGGTTAGTTCTTTAAAATGGCCGCCGTATTGTAGGGTACAGAATCTTCTTCTTCTGTCATCCCTCATATGGCGTTGGTGATCAGCCGTCATAGACCGATGTTTATATCTAGAATGTTCCATGCTTTGACTTGTTTTGTCTCTCATGCAGAAGACATCCTAGCTGCATTCCTTAGATCTCGCTCGGGTCATTCCAGTGAGGTAACGCTGATTTATGACGCTCGGCCTGGAGACGGTATTCCCACTTCACTTGCTTGTGTCCTAATATTAATACAGTCAGCAGAGCTCTTAATGGTGAGATGGATCTAGGGCACCGTGCCAGGCAGGCGGCAGCATGCCATTCCCGCCTTCCTGTCTGTAATGCAAAGTGAGGACATCATAAAAATCGCACCAGTTTAATGTATCACATAAAGGCAGCCATTTTGTATGCTAAGTGCACGTTTAGATGAGGCCTACTATTTCTCTTGGAGACTTTGGTCTCTGAGGCGCTTGGTAAAGCCTACTATCAGCCAATAAAGTGTAAACATATATGTATATGCTTATTTGTAGGGTAGAACAATTGGCTTTCATGGACGGTTCCTCCATTTTCCAAAGTAGCATTAAACCCTAACTGCAAAATCAGTTTTTCTTTTAGGTTTACCATTTAAAGTTTTTAATTTTTACAGCAGGAATCTCCAAACTGCGGCCTGCGGGGCCACGTCTGTCCTGCTACAAGATTTTAACTGGCCCACCGCTAGGGTTAGTGGCATGTCCTAATGTGAACAGATGAGGATGAAGGTCAGCAGAGGCTGCCTATTTTCTTCGGTCCAACCACCCCATATAACAGGGGAGCCTCATGTAAGAGGGGACTCTGTGAGGGACTTTGATGGGACCCCCAATGTAAGGGGGGGGGGCTCTGGGTACCCTGATGTAAGGTGGACTTTGATGGTAACCCTGCTGTAAGGGGGGGAGGGCACTCTGGGAACCCTGCTGTAAGGGGGGGGCACTCTGGGAACCCTGCTGTAAGGGGGGGGGGTCTGGGAACCATGCTGTAAGGGGGGGGCCTCTGGGAACCCTGCTTTTAGGGGGGGCCTCTGGGAATCCTGTTGTAAGGGGGGGGGACCTTTATGGGAACCCTGCTGTAAGGGGGGGGGGGACCTTTATGGGAATCCTGTTGTAAGGGGTGGGACCTTTATGGGAATCCTGTTGTAAGGGGGGGGACCTTTATGGGAACCCTGCTGTAAGGGGGGGGACCTTTATGGGAACCCTGCTGTAAGGGGGGGACCTTTATGGGAACCCTGCTGTAAGGGGGGGACCTTTATGGGAACCCTGCTGTAAGGGGGGGACCTTTATGGGAACCATGCTGTAAGGGGGGACCTTTATGGGAACCCTGCTGTAAGGGGGGGACCTTTATGGGAACCCTGCTGTAAGGGGGGGGACCTTTATGGGAACCCTGCTGTAAGGGGGGGGACCTTTATGGGAACCCTGCTGTAAGGGGGGGGGGACCTTTATGGGAACCCTGCTATAAGGGGGGGGGGGACCTTTATGGGAACCCTGCTGTAAGGGGGGGGGACCTTTATGGGAACCCTGCTGTAAGGGGGGGGGACCTTTATGGGAACCCTGCTGTAAGGGGGGGGGCCTCTGGGAATCCTGCTGTAAGGGGGGGGCCTTTATGGAACCCTGCTGTAAGGGGGGGGGTGCCTTTATGGGAACCCTGCTGTAAGGGGGGGGGGGCCTTTATGGGAACCAAATGTGTTTTAGGCTTTAACCATATTTTGCTCACTCAACCAGGGCTAGGCTCTGTTCTGGCATTTTGTAATATGGCATTGCTTTCCTTGTTGGCAGCAAACATTGCATTCCTCCCTTTGGCCGGAGTACATCATTATAAACGCTTTTATTGTGTTCACAGCCTGGATCCACAAATATGCATTATAACCTTTCCGCTTGCAAGAGATATGATAATACTAAATATTTTTATTTAGCTGCTCTTTCGCAAGCGGACTGACTCACCCCCCCCCCCCTCCCCAAATTTCGACATCTCTAGCGGAGACCGCACCTGCCGGTTAGGCCTCTGTATCAACCGACACAATGTCTGGGAAGGATGGGGCCCGAGCAGTGGCAGCCATGATAAATATTAGCCAAGCCCGCTGGCATAGCAGCTGGGGAGAGCTGGAACGGCTCCTCCAGCGGAATTAAAGGACAATGAAGCCAGCTAGATTTAACCCTTATGGGTCTGTATGTTGGGAAGCAGAGTAAATGGGCAAGTGCAATATCCCGTCGTAATCAGTCGGCGATCCTTATTCAATAATCTGAAGCCGCTAAACTGGAATCTGGTTGGTATGGTTTTATTTTTATTTTTTTTCTCTGTACATTTCCTCTGCTCTGTGCGCTGCTCTATTAAAGGGAACCTTTTTTAAAATGTCTGGATTCATTTTCCTGCCCTCAGGTGTCCATATTGCCACGTCCACCACCACCCACCTCCAGGGACACCAGGGCAGCCTGTAAATTTAGTTGAGTCTGCAAGGTAAAGGCTTAAGAGGGCAATCTTCTGGTTCTCTTACAACGGTTTACAGTAGAATTATGGGATAACATTAAAGGGGTTGTAAAGATTTGTTTTTTATTTTCTAAATAGGTTCCCTTAAGCTCGTGCATTGTTGGTTTACTTACCTTTTTCCTTCCATTTCCCTTCTAAGGCCCCTTTCAGACGTACGGACGGACGAACGGTCCGTTTATTACAAGTTCTTTTACGGACTTGTAATGGTTCCCTATGGGATTGCAGACGTTAGCGGATGATGCATCCGCTAACGTCCGCAACCATCCGCGTCTGCAAAGATCCGCTTTTGCGGACGGAAGAAAACCCTATTTTTCTTCCGTCCGGCGGAACAGTTCGGGTGAATACGGACACACGGTCCGTATTCATCCGATTCCCCATAGGGGAGAGCGGAGGAGAGACAGGGCGGTTCCTGCACTGTGTGCAGGGACCGCCCTGTCCGCCGACAGCTCAGCGGGGATCCCCGCTGAGCCGACGGACACACACGGATCGGATCAATTACGGATCCGCTCCGTGTGAAAGAGGCCTAAATGTTTTTTTTCTTTGTTTTCTTTGTCTGAATTTCTCACTTCCTGTTCCTCCTCAGTAAGGTGTTCAGTAAGCTGTTCTAAATGACTTTCCACCGCTCAGATGATGGTGGAAAGCTTACTGAGGAGAAACGGGAAGTAAGAAATTCAACTAAAAAAACGATCGGTTAAACCGATGAGAATGGTCGTGTGTCGGTTATTTATCCATAGGTTAAAAAAAAGCATTCTTGTCTTAAATTTAACCGATGAATACCTAACCGATAGGGGGGGGGGGGGGGGGGTTGTGTGTGTGTGTGTTTGTGTCAGATTAGCGAAGCTTCCATTTTTGAGGGGAACTCGCTTTGTCGATCCACATAAATATTGAAAGTGGTCAGGCCTTTGCTGAACCAGACACATTTTCATCTCTCTGACTGGGTTTAGCTGTCGGGTATATGTTGTGCGCTGTTATTTGGATGTATTCTCTCCTGGTCATACCAAACCGGTCCGGCTGTAAAGACCCTCCCCATACAGGCATGAGGCTCGCCTGTCTCCTTGAGCTCAGGGCTGACGACTGACCCTTCACCCAGGTTACTCACGGTGAAAAAATCAATCTGTTAAAAAAAAAAAAATTTTTTTCTTTCTTTTAGTCTCAAACAGCATTTTAAAACGGTTTGAATATCTGTTATCAGCACAGAGCTCAGAAAGGTAATAGGATGGCCCAAAGAAAAAAGGAGTCCATGGTGAAGGAAGCTGGGAGCGAGCTGTTGGATGGCCTTATAGGTTCAGGTTGATTCTCCTTCTCTGATAGGGAGGGAAACTTAGTAAATTGGGAAATTCCAATTATCCTTGACCTATAAATTTGCATATTGATGACAATTCGATAGCCAAAGTCAGATAATCGTAGACGTCCAATGGTGACTAGTTGCTTTTAAAGTGAACTTGCACTTACCGGTAGCAAGAAGTCACTGATTTTCCTAGTGATGGAGGGAAGGAGCAACTGCCTTGATAAAGGGCTTCCACGGTTTCTTCCCATGGGCGCCCGGCAAGCTCCTCTTTGCCCCCATGTGCCAACACTTGAGCCTAATGATTGACTGTATGGACGTCAAATGTTGCATTACAGAGTTGTGGAGTGTTGCATTTTCCTCCCATTACCCTGATGTAGGCAGCCTAGACCTGACTTTCATCTGACAGTTAGTTCATTCTGTAGGAATGGGTTGGTGTGCCTTCTTTTTTATTTTTTTATCCAAAAGGTTATTCAAAAAATTGGATTTTTTTTTAATGATGCCAATTGTATGCAAATATTATACTACGGTTGTAGGAGACATTATGGAAGTCTCAATTAGTTTACTTGACACACAATTTTTGCTCCAGTTTCTTATTATGCCTTCAACTGCATAAATGAGGCCCTTCAGGACAGCTGAACAGCATAGAACCATGTTTTTTTTTTTTTGTAAATGGCGTTTGAACAGTTGAAACTGTGTACGAGGATAAGTATACGTCTTGGGTTTTGCTGACACTCTTCTGCTGCCTTGACATGACAGCAAGAGCAGCGCTTTATTTTTGAAGACGACATGAATATTCACCCGTGCAAAGAAAACGAAGAAAAGAAAATGGTTTTCTCTTGCGTCAGTGAGACCTCACGTCTTCTGTGTCAACCTAACCTACTCCGAGTGAGCCAGGGGCCCGGCTTTCTTTTCTGAAAGCCTTGAAATAGTTTTCCCTTTTGTCTCTTAACCTTGCCACCTGCCGCGTTCACACTCCCAACTGACACTCCCGGAGAACACACCCCGCATCTGCAACGCCTCGCTGCATCCTTTCCTTAAAGCCTTTAAGCAAGGATATATTGTTTTTAAAAGTACAGGTTATTATTTTACAAATAATTAGTGCTTGAAATATTTTCCCTATTATTTTTACCGGGGAGCATTGTATAGAACGTTCCCTAAGGAGCCTATGTTTTTTTATAAGGTCAACTATGTTGCTTCAGGCGGGTTTTCATTTCTAGTTTCTGAACTGCTTGTCTTGTGAAAAAGCACATATATATATATATAATTTTTTTTTTTATTGAATCCTTGTTTAGAAGGGCGTGAAATGGTAGCAAAATGCTGTTGGGTACAAGAATTCGTATATACAACTTGAGATTCAAAATCTTTTCATTAAACATGCCTGTTCACACCTGGCTTTGCTCAATTAAATCCATCTGGGGCATTTCCCAATTGTAGGCTGTATAAAAGATACCATAGAGCACAGGTGCAGGTTATTTTCATGGTCTGGACTAATAGGGGGAGGTAACTCTCAGGGACGGCCCTTAGGTCAGCGGTGGTCAACCCTTCTTGATGTGGGCCCTCAACATCCTGTCGGAGACAGCAGACATAAAACAGGATATAGTCAGAGTCTATGGCTATGATACAAGGGAAGGTCAGAGACTGCCGACATGATCTAGGGCAGTGAAGGCGAACCTTGGCACCCCAGATGTTTTGGAACTACATTTCCCACGATGCTCTAGTACACCGCAAAGTGCATGAGCATCATGGGAAATGTAGTTCCAAAACATCTGGGGTGCCAACTGCCATCACTGATCTAGGAGATGGTCGGAGACTGCCGACATGATCTAGGAGATGGTCGGAGACTGCCGACATGATCTAGGAGATGGTCGGAGACTGCCGACATGATCTAGGAGATGGTCGGAGACTGCCGACATGATCTAGGAGATGGTCGGAGACTGCCGACATGATCTAGGACAGTGATGGCGAACCTTGGCACCCCAGATGTTTTGGAACTACATTTCCCATGATGCTCAGCTACACTGCAGCATTGGTGAGCATCATGGGAAATGTAGTTCCAAAACATCTGGGGTGCCAAGGTTCGCCATCACTGATCTAGGAGATGGTCGGAGACTGCCGACATGATCTAGGAGATGGTCGGAGACTGCCGACATGATCTAGGAGATGGTCGGAGACTGCCGACATGATCTAGGAGATGGTCGGAGACTGCCGACATGTGGGAAGTCTCTTGCCATCACCTGTATCGTTTCGCCAGTCTCTTGCCATCACCTGTATCGTTTCGCCAGTCTCTTGCCATCACCTGTATCGTTTCGCCAGTCTCTTGCCATCACCTGTATCGTTTCGCCAGTCTCTTGCCATCACCTGTATCGTTTCGCCAGTCTCTTGCCATCACCTGTATCGTTTCGCCAGTCTCTTGCCATCACCTGTATCGTTTCGCCAGTCTCTTGCCATCACCTGTATCGTTTCGCCAGTCTGGGTATATAGGAAGAATGCTCTTTACATTGGTGGCCAGTGGGAAGGATGCTCCTTACACATGGCGTAAAATGTTATTTGTGTCAGTGGATACTTGTATGAGAGGCAGAAATTGTTCATTTCTTTAGGAGCCCCTAGTGCCCTGTGGAGGAACCCTCGCTTAGAAAAGCTGTGTTGGAGGGTTCTTGACACCGGTGCAACCATTACTGGCTTCAATATTCAGGTTCAATTCTTTGTCGCCACTTGTAAAAAAAAAAAAAAAGTGTCTGAAACAACTGCTACCTGAGTTTTCTATAGCAACTGCGTTCATTGCTTAATATTTACTCATTATTTTTCCAGCTCACTTTAAACAATGATGGAATTGAGTTGCTATGGGGCAGACTAGGCAGTTTTCTACATCTTATATTTTTATCATTGTGCCCCTTGGCCCTTGTATGCCATAGGGGATTAAGCGGGCAGCAATCTGAGTGGTCATAGGCCACACTGTATCTAGGCAACAGCTCAAAATTTTAAAACAAACTAATATCTGTTTTTTAATTTTCTTCATTTTCCTTTTTGTCTTTCAGCCCCTGCAGATTGACGATAACTTCTGCGGTCAGGACTTTAATCAGCCTTTAGGAGGTACTGTCACCATTGAAGGAACCCCGCTTTTCGTCGATAAGGAGGATGGTATGACGTCAGTAGCCGCCTATGACTATCGTGGACACACGGTCGTGTTTGCTGGCACCCGCAGTGGCAGGATAAAAAAGGTACGGTCATAAGGAACGACTTTGTTGTTTTTGAGAGACTTCTGCGGCAATAGGTGGCTTGTTGTTGTGGCCCGTGCATGGTGGCTATTGACAAAGGACTCTGCTTGCAGCTGAACAGATTTGGTCCCATGAAAATCCAGAATTTGCATCTTTGTAGCAGTTCGACCTTATGCAAAGTGGTCCTTTGTGCTGATGTTTGAGGTTATTTCAAGCAGCTGAGGCTTGTCACAGTGTCTAGCTGCAGCCATTTTGTTGGTGATGTTCAGGACATTTTTTATATTTCCTTGCAAGGTGTACAGGTCCCCTTTCTATAATATGATAGATGTAAAGGCATCTGTGGCGGTTTTGACTTTGATGGACTTTGGTATTTTGCCTATTTTAAATGCAGCCTTCCTTTTGCTTTGTGCAGGCTCTGTAAATCTGAAATGTATTATTTGTATGTGCCGCCCACAATAAAATATATCCCTCAACTTTTTTGCCATATAAGTGGAACTTATGGCCAACCCTTTATGAGAAAAGTATTGAAAAATTCCTTCAACTCCCCAGGATATTGCCTTTTATATTTTTGGTTTAATGAGCTTCTGAAACTGGTGTAACTCATCTAACTACTGTCTCTTCCTGCTGGTAACTAGCTTTCCACTGGCTAAAACAAAAGCCGGAAAATGCCTGGCAATCACGTGATTTGCTAATGCTCATGTGCGTATCCAAGCTTGGGAAAGATCCACTTATTCCATCTGTCCTCCCTTTCCTAAACAATGAATAAAAGTGTAAAAAGGTAACTATGTAGCTCAAATTCGAGAGTAGACTCTACAGCACATATGTCAAACAAGGCCCATGCGAGGACCTTTTCATGTGGTCCTCACACTTAGTTTTACAGCTGAAATGTGGCAAAACTCCATTGTAGTTGCACACTGTGCTTAGTTCTCTCTTAAACCTGGAGCTCTGTACACAGCCCGCCCCTGAGCTCTGTACACAGCCCGCCCCTGAGCTCTGTACAGAAGAAGATCCATGATTAAGCACTAGCAAGAGTGCGAAACTAGTCGGCTGTCCTGGTTTATGGTTGTGGTGATTATGCATGTTCCTGCTTGAAAATAAAAGACAACTTTTTTGAAAAGTTATTTCGGAGTGCAGCTGTCCATTTCCTTCCTCCTATTGCTACCTGAGCTCTGTACACAGGCCGCCCCTGAGCTCTGTACACAGGCCGCCCCTGAGCTCTGTACACAGGCCGCCCCTGCAGATACAACCGGATCTTTTGAGGGCAAGCATACTTCTGATGCGGCCTGCAATGAGATTGAGTTTGACGACCCTGCTCTACAACATAGTGTAGGATTCTTTTTGTGAGATTTGGGCTACTGCAACATTCTCCAAGATTTGGCCAGGATGGCGTCGCCCTCGCTTAGGTACTATGGGTGGAAGCTGGAAAAAGGTAAATATGGTATTCCTTTATAAGGGAGGGGGGCACCTTGAATAAAGTGGACCTTCTCGCTGAGCAACATGGTCTACTTGTTGTAGTGTGGGTACTATCAACCTGTATGACTTTGCTTTTAAACAAAGACACGTGATCACCATGTCATAGCTGACCTTAATCGGAAACAATGCCGATTGATGTGAACCCGGAGCTATTGGCGATGCCTGGGGCCCAGTTGAGAGAGAGCACAGATCTGCGGGCTCCTAGTTCTTATGGGTATAGTAGTAGATTACCATTTCCTCAATACAAAGCATCATGCAGGGGAATGTGTATCTACAATCTAGACAAGAAGAGGTTAAATCGGTTGCATGTTCATTCTACTTGTTTCTTCCTTAAATGCTCTTCTCCCCATTTAAACTGTTTAAATGTGACTACTGCAAGTTCCACCTAGCCATCACATCCGACAGGCTTTTTAGTATTCATATATATTAACAAAAAAAAACTGGAATTTTTTTTATTTTTTTTTTGCGGTGACTGGCAAGCAGTACTTTCGCTAATCAGATCTGGGATGTAATGAGGGGAGTGCGGAACGTTCCAGCACCTGTCACTTTTCATTCTCCCGGTGACAGGTGTAGGCTCGGGAGAACAATGCGTTTATCAGTCTTTTGCTGATAAATGGGAAAAGATGAGTAAAACTCAATTTTTTTTTTCCCCTTTTGTTCTCGACGCCCAAATATTCTGTCGCTGTCTGCTTTTGGTGGTTCTCCTGCCCGCTGTGCTCTTTGTGTGGAATCTGGCACGACACGGCCAAGTGGTAATAATTCTGTATTGTTTACGTCTACCTGTCTGTGTCGGCGCATGACGGCACCCTGGCTATGGGGCCCCTTGTTCTCGTTTTTTTCATGCCTTTTTTTTCTGTAACATGCTTTTTACTGCAGTCTTTTTAGGGCTCATGTTCACGGCCACAAAAAAGTGGAATTTTTATCAGTTTTCTATGGGCCCGTGCATACAGCTGCGTAAAGATTAGTAAACTTGCGCTGCTTTCAGATCCTTAAAAACAAAAAAATGGTTTACGTGTGTACAGCATAAATGTACTCTATTGGATTGCATAAGAGCTACCTACATCCTAAGAACAAAGGATGCTAAACTGCAATGTCTGACTGCATCCTAGCAAGCAAACTCTAGGTGGCAATAGCCACCTGTAGCCTAGTAACAAAGGACACTGGGCTGCAATACCTGCCTGCATCCTAGCGACGGTAAAAAAAAAAAGATAGGCGGTGATTGCTGCCTATGTCTTTTTAACGGATTACGCTAGGCCAAAGAAAGCTGCCTGCATTCCAGCAACTAAGGATGCTAAACGACAAAAGCCTCCTGCATCCTAGCACCAGGGGATGCTAGGCAGCAATAGCTGCCTGCATCCTCGCAACTGAGCATACAAAGTGTCAGAAACCACCTGTGTCCTAGCAACTGAAGGTGCAAGGTGGCAAATAGCTGCTTACCCTAGTAAGCAAAGACGTTGGGTGTCAATAGCCACCTGTGTCCTAGCAGTGGAGGACTATAGGCAGTGGATATCCACCTGCATTCTAGAGATGGAAAAGCTAGGCAGCAGTAGAGGACTATGCATTCTAGAGATGGAAAAGCTAGGCAGCAGTAGCTGCCTGTATCCTGGCAGCAGAGAACCCTAGGCAACAAAAGCTGTCTGCATTCTAGCAATAGAGGACACTACAGGCAGCCATAGATGGAGCGATTCCGTGGTTGCAGGATTGCTTAATGCCCTCCTGCGGAACCATTGTGTTCTCCCGGCAGGGGGAAGCTTTACCTGCTAGGACAGTGATGGCGAACCTTGGCACCCCAAATGTTTTGGAACTTAATTTCCCATAATGCTTGTGCACTTTGCAGTGTAGTTGAGCACCATGGCAAATGTAGTTCTAAAACATCTGGGGTGCCAAGGTTCGCCATCACTGAGCTAGGAGAACACAGTGATTATTGCTAGTGGCTAGAACAGCCGCTAGCCATAGTCGAATGGAAAAGCCGACAGGCTAGTTGTACCCAATTTGATTGATCAACTTGGGTACCTTCAGCCTGTCCATACATGGTTTGAATCGGTCTATGGCCAGCTTAAGTGGCAAGGACTGCCTGCATCCTAGCAACCAAGAATGCAAGGCCGCAATAGCTGCCTGCATCCTAGCAATAGTGGATGCTAGGCAGAAAACTGTCTGCAGCCTAGCAACGAAGGACGCTAGGTGGTAAAAGCTGCCACCTGCATCCTAGTAACTAATAAGATGCATTTCATAATTTGAGTTAACATAAATAAGGGTACATGCATATAGCTGTATGGAAATAACAGCTGGTATACTGCATACTAGTTGCTGTGTTTTAATGTGTTACCCCAAATGATGAAATGTTACATTTTGCATTGCTCTTACCTTCCTAAGATGTATATGTTCTTCGATTTTGGTGAGACTTGTAGATGAAATATCTGGTGATCCTGCCACTCTTCATGTTGCCGGCTTCTTGGTCTCATCTGACCATGCACACCAGGTCATTGTGCATCCTCTCTTCTTCAACTTTTTTTTGCTAGAGGGTCTTTTGATGGACCTTTTTCGACATGAGACCAGCTCTGCTCTAATGTGACGCAGGAAGCGCCATCTCCTGTTGAAGCTGTCACTGTAGTTGTTTAAAACCATTATCTCCATTTTCACGTTGGCCGGGATGCCAGGTCAAGCGTTTAAAAAGCTCATGTCATCTATAAGCTTTGGAGATGGACACCTTGTCAGATCACCTTCAGCCCATCAGTTACATTATGACATGACGGAGCGCTCATTTTTTAGGCAGCCATTTCATCCTTTTATCTAAAGCGCACATGTAGGGTTATGGTACAGATTTTCTTTGTTTAGAGTAACATGTTCCTTTTTTTTTTTTATTGTGCTTTTCAGTTTGGTGAATATTTTATGTCTATTATGGAGCTCTGCAGCTCCTGACTGCCAGTTTTCTGTGGCTCTCAATGTCTGCAGTAAAGAGGGTGTCTCTTGATTCCCTCCTATGGAGCTATATACAAAACGCACAACTAAATGAGTCAGAAGATCTACATCCCCACCACCCTTTCCTGTCTTTAGTTCACATTATGCTCTATGGAAGATCAATTGGAGTAATAATTCCCAACCTTGGTGTCAGTGGATGCAGTAATAACCCCCACCATTGGTGTCAGTGGATGCAATAATGACCCCCACCATTGGTGTCAGTGGATGCAATAATGACCCCCACCAGTGGTGTTATTGGATGCAATAATAACCTGCAGCAATGGTGTCAGTGGATGCAATAATAACCCCCACCATTGGTGTCAGTGGATGCAATAATCCCAGCAATGGTGTCAGTGGATGCAATAATAACCCCCACCATTGGGGTCAGTGGATGCAATAATAACCTGCAGCAATGGTGTCAGTGGATACAATAATAACCCCCCACCATTGGGGTCAGTGGATGCAATAATAACCTCCACCATTGCTGTCAATACACCCCCCCCTCTCCTTACACACACACATTGGTGGTCTGTGGCGTTGAAATTTTACCCCCTATGACCACCAATGTGGGGGGGGGGGGTGGTCTTTCAATATCGGCTGCAATATTTTTTCTTGGGTTTAATTGCACTTCAGACGTGGTGTGTTACCTTTTTTGATATATGTGTTAAAATAGAACACTAGTTGCTGTGTAGTAGAGCTATTTGTAAAGTAGTTACTTGTGGAATTGGGTTACTTTGTATACATATAGGAAACGTGTGAAGAAAGCACAGATTTCATAGTCCTGGTGAGGAGACAAATTTCGTGGTGTGATGCCCCCCACTGAAATCCTCTTCAGCTAATTGACTCTGTAAACGGTTGAGATTCGTTGGCAGAAGGCGGTTGGATTTGCGTGTTGGGAACGTGTTAAGGCGTCCTGCAGTGGGCCGGGAGTGGGACGGTGGCATCCACAGCACATGTGCGCTCCTTATCGCCAGGAAGCCTGTGCATAGCAGGAAAGCAGAGTCTCAATATAGATCTGGCATTTAACCCAACTGAGAGAAGCGCTAGGAACGCAAGCTGCAGATGGAAATTGTTGTCCTGGCCTGATCCATGAAGTGCAGTGAAGAATTGTTATTCCCTGCGCGGTGCACAGCGTCTCCCGGCAGCCTCATAGTGCTTGTGACGCCTTCCCCCCCCCCCCTCCTGTAACCTTACTAAAGAAGGTCTGTGCCTCCCCATATCTGATACTAATGCTACCATTACTTGAGGGTGATGGATCGACTTCAGTCACCCATAGATGGATCGTAATTATGCCAGTTTGGGCAATTTTTGATCCATCTATGGCCGGCTTAAAGCTCCATTGACACCTGTGAAACCAGGGTGGATATAAATCAATATTAATAAAAAAAAAAAAAATATGTTTTTAATTTAATTCTGATTTTTTTTTTTTTTATTTAAATATTTTTTTTTTAATGTTTTTTTTTTTTTTTATTTAAATTAGATTTTTTTATTTCTTTAAATCTGATTATTATTTAAATCGTGTTTTTTTTTTTTTTTTTAATTTAAATCAAATTGTTTTTAATTTTAATCGTATTTTTATTTAAATCATTTTTTTTTGTTTTATTTTTTTTATTTAAATTTTTTTTTTTTAAATGGTATTTTTTTTTATGGTATTTGTTTAAATTAGATTTTTTTATTTCTTTAAATCTGATTATTTAAATCGTATTTTTTTTAATTTTAATCGTATTTTTTTTAAATCCGTTTTTATTTTTTTTATTATTTAAATGCGATTTTTCGATTTTTATCAAATTTATTTTAATAAAATGCTTTCTGAGTAAAAATCTTTCTCAAAATAGTTTTCTATTTAAGATACGTTAATAATTTATCCTGGGTGGGGGCGAATTTATACTGGTAGGAATGATTGGGGGGAATTTGAGGGGTGGGGGATTTGGGCTGGGGGGGGGGGGTAAGAATGGAAAGGATTTTTTTTTTTTTATTTTAATCGTATTTTATTTAAAACATTTTTTTTTGTTTTTTTATTATTTAAATCAGATTTTTCGATTTTTATCAAATTTATTTTAATAAAATGCTTTTTCAGTAAAAATAATCTATCTCAAAATAGTTTTCTATTTAAGATACATTAATTTATCCTGGGGGGGGGGGGGGGTGATTGGGGGAAATTTGAGGGGTGGGGGATTTGTGCTGGGGGGGGGGGATTTTTTTGCTGGCAGGCAAATTTGGAGTCGGGGGGGGGGGGGGGGGGGGGGGGGGGGGGTGTTAAGAGGATGTATATTTAGAGGGGAAAGTTTTGATGGGTAAAGGATTTTAGGAATGAGGGGCAATGATTTGTTATGGAGGGTGTTGGATTTGTACTTGTGCTTAAGGGGGAAGCATGCAGATTAGTGCCCCAATTTTTTTGTGGGGGGGGGGGTGCAGTTTGTCACGGTCGCCCTGGGCTCTAGATGACCTTGTCCCGCAACTGCATTTACCAATGATCAGATTTTATTTATTTGTGTAAAACCTTTATAAGGGGCAACAAAAAGTTTGTTGTAACTACTTATAAAGACTGAGCTGGAGTTTGACTTGAATTTGTTAGTGTATCTAAATCTGCTAGTACATCTAACACTCTCTTCCCCCCCCACAATACTGCTGTCTGCTATGCCCCCTGTTCTCCTTCATCCAGAGTGGAGGCCCACTAATACAGGAGGTGTGTTATTGGCCAGGTGAAAACAGGGGGGGGGGCCTTAAAATTGAAAACGAATGCAGCCACCACATCTAATGATTGGTAAGCTGCAATATAATAAATATTATGGTTTTGGGTTTGATGCCACTTTAAGTAGTGATTATTTTTGAAGAATGGAGATATTGTTTAGTGTCACGTGATTCGGGCAGAAGTCAGGCGTGTTCTTCAGAAGCTGAATTCTGGTTGGTGGAGAGAAGTAAAATGACACGTTTTTTTTTCGGATTCTTTTAGCGGCTCGTGATGATTGGCTGTGTTCGCGGTTCACACAAGCGGAAAGCTTTTTGGGATTGTTAAGCAGCCCATAGACGTGACAGTCATCCAGGATCCGTCCGTTTTTCAGCTTTTACCGCGGCATCTGACAGTTTAAAACAACTTTTCCGCTGAAAGCTTTCAGCGGCGTATTGTGCGCTCGCCGCCTCTGTCACATCAGACGAACGCACGGTTTTCTTTTCCGCGTGACAGTGTTTTGCCATAGAAATGCAAATTCGATGCAATGGCTGCATTTTAAGAACGGTATAAAAGTCTGTTCCATTTTAAACAGAGTTCTCTATGTGCAATGCGGCACAAAGGGAGAGGAAAAAAAATTAAAATTCTCTCCGACGCAAACCCTGAAGAGGGGAGGGGGGGGGTGTCCTACCTGCCGACTATTTAATTCTGTTCTGCCAGCTTTGTGGCTTACATCCTCCAACATGAGAGCTTGTAGATTGCACTGTCACCTTCTTTCCTCAGTTCTTCTCATTGGACGATGGGCATCACCTTCCTGCAATGAGATGGGTAACCTAGGAGCCAATCAGGCACCTTTGCTTGCACATGTGCTGATAAGCCTGCGTCCACACCTGAGCAGAGCATCTTCCTGGTCATTGTGAATGTGTTTTTTATTTCCTGGCATTTTAAAGGGTTTGTTTACGTTTGCTGCTCTCTCTGAAGACTGATCGACATCCGGATCGCTCTTAAGGGCACATTTGACAGGTGTCGCCCTGACCGCCTGTTTTAACCTCTTAAATGCCAGACTACTGTGTGCATTGTAGCGTCCCCCCCAATTCGTTTTGCTGGGCTGTAGTGACACAGAGGATATAATTCCTCCAGCTGCAAAGCACTGTGGCTGTGGCATGTGTACACCCCTGGCTTACTACTGCCTTCCCAGCTAAAAGGGGGGGGGGGTAGTTGAGGGGCAGTAAAAATGCAGCTCAACCACGAGTGTAAATGAGCCCTCAGGAGTTTTGGGATCTTGGAATTTGGTATTGCGTATGGAATTGCTGCAGTTTTACCCGCGATCCCAAATTTGCCGCAGAACGCGTGACACTTTGGAAGCGGTTGTTCTTTAATGGCACCCCAAATGTGGCGCTATTCCGCCGTAATCGCGGCAAACCGCACGTTTTAGGCTACTTCCACACTGAAAGAGCGTTAGCGGTAAAATGCCGCTTGTTTTATATTTTTTCCGACCACCAGGCGCTTTGGCAGCACTGCCCATTTATTTCAGTGGGCAGGGTGTTTTGGGAGTGGTGTATACAGCGCTCCCAAACCGCCCTAAAATACTGCTTACAGCAGGGCTCGACAAATCCCGGTCGCCATGGCGACTAGAAATAGGGTCCTGGCGACTTGGCTTGGAAGGGGGGCAAAAAAAAGAGAAAAAGTAAAGTTATCCCCTTTTTTTTTTTTTTTTTTTAATATTATGAAAGATCATGTTACGCCGAGTAAATCGATACCCAACATGTCACGCTTCAAAATTGCGTCCGCTTGTGGAATGCCGACAAACTTTTAACGTTTAAAAAAATCTACAGGTTGCATGTTTTGAGTTACAGAGGAGGTCTAGGGCTAGAATTATTGCTCTCGCTCTACCAATTGCGGCGATACCTCACATGTGTGGTTTGAACACCGTTTACATATGCGGGCGCTGCTCACGTATGTGTTCGCTTCTGCGTGCAAGCTCGTCGGGACGGGGCGCGTTTTCTGGCTCCTAACTTTTTTAGCTGGCTCCTAGATTCCAAGCAAATTTGTCAAACCCTGGCTTACAGGACTTTTTTATTTTTTTCTTCGTCCTGCTAGCGCACCGCCCCAGTGTGAAAGCACTCGGGGCGCTTTTTAGGTGCTTTACATGCATTCTTTTTAGCACTAAAACACCTGAAAAGCGCCTCAGCGTGAAAGGAGTCCTAAAAATGTGCCAGGCTTGCTGCCCAAGAAGGAGCAGGAGTTTCTTTTCGGGAGACAAACTCACCAATGGGCTTGCCCTATTTAGGATATGCAAAATTGTGTGTAAGTCGCTTAACAAAAATTGTTAGCGGGAACACTTGTCGCTGATACGTAATGCGTGAAAGAAGGTGCCGCTCTCCCGACCAGCCTCCGTGACACCGTCAAAGGATGGCTTCAAAATAGATAGCCCGACTGCAGCACTCGGCCCGAGTGATAAGCAAGCAAGTAAGTAAAAGCAGCCTCAGCTCGATTCATGCAGACCACAACTCCAACCTGTTTCACCCTGCTCCTGGGGATCTCCATGATTAAGCCCCAGGGGGACGGGTGAAACATGTTGAAGTCTGAATGAATCGAGCCGAGGCTGCTTTTAACTTATCACTCGGGCCAGGTGAGGTGTGCGGTGATGGGGCTGTCTTCTTTTTTTTTTTTTTTTTTTTTTGCAGTATGCTTTGGGTCTAGACCAGGGGTAGGCAACCTCGGCCCTCCAGCTGTTTTGAAACTACAAGTCCCATGAGACATTGCAAGACCCCGACAATCACAGGCATGACTCCTAGAGGCAGAGGCATGATGGGATTTGTAGTTTCACCACAGCTGGAGGGCAGAGGTTGCCTACCCCTGCTCTAGACGGACCTTTGCTCAGCCTACACCCTCTCTGGAAAGCGACATCCAACTAACCGGACTTTGACAGCCTGAGCGGGGACCCTCAAGCATTTATCAAAGGATGGCTTCACCCTACATGTCCCCCACCAAGACGCGTTTCGTCCCGGCGGCTTTAGTCATAGGGTCACATGGCTGCTTTGCATTTTGAAGTCCTGTCTTCAAAAGAACACCCAAAATGCACCTCCTATTGAGGAAACGCATGAAAAACCTATCGGTGTCCAAGACTCACAGGTGCATGCTGGGAGTTAAGACTCCAGAAAACGCACCAAAAAGCCCTTAAAAGCACATCAAAAATGTGTTTTTAAGCACACCATTGTGCAAGGGCCCTAAATATTGTACCATTCCCATAGTAGTAAACCAACAATGCGGCGACCAATTAAAAAAAAATGTATTTGCATGGTATGTTTGCTGCCGAATTTTCTAGTCCTTAAATCGTTCTTCTGTTAGCAGCTTTTTCGCGGGCTCAGGGACGCCAAACTACTTTCAGGCGGCGTGGATTTTATTATGATCTTTTATAGTGTATAATTGAGCATTTTAATTGCATTGTTGGCCGTTAACTTGAAGAGAGAAGAGCGCAAGCTGCAGAGATTGCAGCATTATTGCAAATAAAAGACATTGTTAAAGTGATAATGCAGAAAGCCGACGTAGCATGCGTGTGTGGGCGTCTGATCTATAGGAATTATTGGTGGATATAATGTATGGTATTACACTTATAGGTATATGATAGGGGCGGGCGGGGGGAGGGGATAGAAGGGGGATCGATATTTGATCTAAAGTGACAAGTAGCGAGGGCTCTCAGTTTTAATTTTTTTTTTTTTCAGCTATCGAACGCCAAATAGCAGCTTTTTAATAGGTGTTTAGTGCGTTTGGAGCTGCGGGGGGAGAAGAGGAGGAGAGGAGGATGAATAGAGATCAATGCGGAATGGCGGGGAGAGAATGATCCTTTCAATTATGAATCCTGGAAATTTGATTGTTTTTTCTGTTGTCTCTCTAGCTGAATACGTGGCCATTGTGTCCTTTCTCATTGTGCTCCCAAAGATTTTATGGGGGGGCTGCTGTAATTATTAACCCTCGGGTGTCCTGCAATTTGTCGCCTAGTCCCCAATTGCCCATGTATTGTTTTGCTGGTATAATTGGAGGCGAGCTTCACAAGGCGCGGATTTTTGCTTTCAGTGTGCGAGGCAAAAAGCGCAACAAATATAAAATGAGAATCTGGAATGGGGTGTGGTGGGCTTCATGGATGGAGATGGACTTTTTGGGTAGACACCGTTTTGCCATGTTGGGCCTGTAAGGGAATAAATGGCCCACCTACTGGGCTTTCAAAGCATTGGGTGGCCTGGTTACCTACAAGTGGGATCTTCCTAAGGGAGTCTGGTGCACATATTGAGTCGTAATATTCTCATGAAGGACTTTAAAGGAATTGTTGCTGTTCTGTATTTTCATAAGTATCCATTTGTAGATTTGATCTGGAGTAGCCAGCTGTATAGTAAACAGATCAATAAGTACTTTTAAATAAGCAACTAGAGAGATGATGCCCATTTCATGGTATGCACAGTCACTGCAAAACTACCGAGCAGAAAGCGGAGTGTGCATATGAAATGGGCAAAGGTAGAGCCGGCATAGAATACTGTACTGTACATACACCTCTGCAAACATCACTTTGTATCCCTCTCTCCCCCCCTCTCTCTCCCCCCCTCTCTCCCCCCGTTCTCTCTCTTTCTCTCTCCCCCCGTTCTCTCTCTTTCTCTCTCCCCCCGTTCTCTCTCTTTCTCTCTCCCCCCGTTCTCTCTCTTTCTCTCTCCCCCCGTTCTCTCCCCCCCGTTCTCTCTCTTTCCCCCCCCGTTCTCTCTCTTTCCCCCCCGTTCTCTCTCTTTCCCCCCCGTTCTCTCTCTTTCCCCCCCGTTCTCTCTCTTTCCCCCCCGTTCTCTCTCTTCCCCCCCGTTCTCTCTCTTCCCCCCCGTTCTCTCTCTTTCCCCCCCGTTCTCTTTCTCTCTCCCCCCGTTCTCTTTCTCTCTCCCCCCGTTCTCTTTCTCTCTCCCCCCCCGTTCTCTTTCTCTCTCTCCCCCCCCGTTCTCTTTCTCTCTCCCCCCCCGTTCTCTTTCTCTCTCCCCCCTGTTCTCTTTCTCTCTCCCCCCGTTCTCTTTCTCTCTCCCCCCGTTCTCTTTCTCTCTCCCCCCGTTCTCTTTCTCTCTCCCCCCGTTCTCTTTCTCTCTCCCCCCTGTTCTCTTTCTCTCTCCCCCCGTTCTCTTTCTCTCTCCCCCCGTTCTCTTTCTCTCTCCCCCCGTTCTCTTTCTCTCTCCCCCCGTTCTCTTTCTCTCTCCCCCCCCGTTCTCTTTCTCTCTCCCCCCCCCGTTCTCTTTCTCTCTCCCCCCCGTTCTCTTTCTCTCTCCCCCCCCGTTCTCTTTCTCTCTCCCCCCCCGTTCTCTTTCTCTCCCCCCCCCCGTTCTCTTTCTCTCTCCCCCCCGTTCTCTTTCTCTCTCCCCCCCGTTCTCTTTCTCTCTCCCCCCGTTCTTTCTCTCTCCCCCCCCCCCCCGTTCTCTCTCTCCCCCCCTCCGTTCTCTCTCTCTCCCCCCCCTCCGTTCTCTCTCTCTCTCTCCCTCTCCCTCTCTCTCTCTCTCTCTCTCTCTCTCTCTCTCTCCCTCTCTCTCTCTCTCTCTCTCTCTCTCTCTCTCCCCCCCTCTCCCCCTCTCCCCCTCTCCCCCTCTCTCTCCCTCTCTCCCTCTCTCCCTCTCTCCCTCTCTCGCTCTCTCCCTGTCTCGCTCTCTCCCTCTCTCCCTCTCTCCCTCTCTCCCTGTCTCGCTCTCTCCCTCTCTCCCTCTCTCCCTGTCTCGCTCTCTCCCTCCCCCCCCCTTCTTCTTCTCTCTTCTTTCTTTTTTCTTCTTCCTTTCTCTCTCTCTCTCTCTCTCTCTCTCTCTCTCTGATCTGATATTCTATAGAAGCGTTCTGCTGAACATTAACTGCCACTGCTCCAAAAACATTGTGTATTTTAGTACAACCCCATAGGCATCCATTTACAGATCTAATATCTTAAAAAATAATAAAAAAATAAACAATGTTCTGTTTAGAGAAATATTTTTGAAGAGGTCACCTGAACCCTCTGGGTGTATTTTGTATAGGCAACAAATACATTTCTGTTCTCTCGTTTTAGGCAGTTGACAAAATGGATACAATATGACCTCTTGCTATGAAGCGTTTGTCAGCAGGAAGCTCCGCTCTCAACTGCTGAGTTGAGGCAGTTGGAGAATGTACGGAGACGAGGAGTGAAGTTCCTCGGTCTATGGCCCCCTCCTCCCAGCTCGATAGTGATGCAGTGCCTGGGTTTTAGTTGTGCTGGGTGTCAGCCAGCTTCTGCCGTGGCTTTAGCGGAAAAGATAGCTGCTGTCTCATCAGTTATTTGATAGTTGTGAGGAGGTTAGTGTAATCCCCCTCCTTCCTCCAAACGCTGCCCTCCCTTGAGGGCATCCCAGGTGTTTGCCGAAAGAGGACACCATGTATTGACCGTCCAAGCACCAAGTACCACTCTTTCAGTGCCAGGTTGGCCAGCATTGGGATGGGTATACAGGATTATTCGCTTAGTGAGAGTGCCCCCCTTGCATCGGGGTCCCCGTGTGAGTGCCCCCCTTGCATCGGGGTCCCCGTGTGAGTGCCCCCCTTGCATCGGGGTCCCCGTGTGAGTGCCCCCCTTGCATCGGGGTCCCCGTGTGAGTGCCCCCCTTGCATCGGGGTCCCCGTGTGGGTGCCCCCCTTGCATCGGGGTCCCCGTGTGGGTGCCCCTCTTGCATCGGGGTCCCCGTGTGGGTGCCCCCCTTGCATCTGGGTCCACGTGTGGGTGCCTCCCTTGGATCTGGGTCGCCGTGTGGGTGCCTTCCTTTGGATCTGGGCACTGACAGCAGGCTCGTTGTGACCTGTGGGGCATAGTTTGGAGACCCCCAGACTTGGTATTTAGCTATCTAGTTTTAGTTTTATCTCAGCAGTCCTTCAGCGCAGATTTTAAATCCTGTGTGTAAAATACCAAAGCATGTGAAAATATGGCACTGCAAGTCGAGTCACAAATTATTTACAACAATAACGCCAAAGGTTGGTTTCCTGAAAACTGCGATTATTCTCATCTCGGTAAATCGGCGCATAGTAATCTGCACTCCGAAAGAGCCAGCGGCCGGCTGTGCAGAAAAATACGTACCATTTACGCGGCGACCCCTCCGGCGTGGCTGAATGTTTTGCAGAATGCCAAGTCAGGGCACTTAAGAGCCGGGTTTGGAATAATGCGCACATTATGTCTCAAACAAGTGTCTGTTCACACTTTGTGAAGATACTCGGGACATTAATCAATCACCGGGAGCTGTCAGGTTTCTGACTGGAGACACGGAAAACAACTGGAGCCTGGCCAGTGCGGCTTTTCTCTGGGAGCGAGCAGCTGACGCTACTGCTAATACCGGGCTCTGTGTGCTTTCATTCTGTGCACGCCATCACAAGGCCACAAAGAAGCGCACACCTCGCACATACACCAAGCAGGAAGCCATTTTGTTGGCCTGACCGGTGTTAAGCCTGTCGGCATGCTGAAATCTGTTCTAAAGTGAACCTGTCGCTGGAAAATCACGTGTAAACATCAATTACAAGATGGAAGGCAAAAAATGTGCCCGGTACAAATACCATCATAGGACATGGTCTGCCCTGAGTCAAAGTGAAGGAATCTTTGCGTAGGTCATTGACAAGCTGTTTGTCTCCAAGCAAATTATGCAGTTTTTATTTTATACATCATAAATACAAATTATTTAATTTTTAAAAATGTGTAGCTCATAGTGTAGTTGTAGACCATTCAACCATTTTAACATGGGGAAATACTTGACATTTCAGGATTCAGAGAATCTCCGCTAAGAACTCTAACAGTACAACTAATGGTACATTTTCATGAACAATTTAATTGAGCTATAGAAATAAACAGATTATAGGAATGTGGTGTGCATGCCATATTTTAACATCACGTTCCATGTTTTTTTTTTATACAAAATGACATTTCAGTAATAATAATGGAATAAACAAACTGGAAAATTGGCCCCAGAAAAAAAAACAGACTTTAAAAATTGATATTGTTCTCCTATTGGTCAGTGAAATGCCCCCTTTACATTAATATTCAGTGTAAAAGTACCCACTTAAATTAGAAGGTAATGGAAACAGGCCCCCTTACATTGGTGGTCAAAAGAGAAAACCCCCCTAAATAAGTAAACGGAGGAAGGCCCCCTTACATTGGAAGTTAATGGAGAAGGGCTTCCTTGCGTCGGTGGTGATCAATGGAGAAGGGCTTCCTTGCGTCGGTGGTTATCAATGGAGAAGGGCTCCCTTGCGTCGGTGGTGGTCAATGGAGGAGAAGGGCTCCCTTGCGGTGGTCAATGGAGGAGGAGAAGGGCTCCCTTGCGGTGGTCAATGGAGGAGGAGAAGGGCTCCCTTGCGGTGGTCAATGGAGGAGGAGAAGGGCTCCCTTGCGGTGGTCAATGGAGGAGGAGAAGGGCTCCCTTGCGGTGGTCAATGGAGGAGGAGAAGGGCTCCCTTGCGGTGGTCAATGGAGGAGGAGAAGGGCTCCCTTGCGGTGGTCAATGGAGGAGGAGAAGGGCTCCCTTGCGGTGGTCAATGGAGGAGGAGAAGGGCTCCCTTGCGGTGGTCAATGGAGGAGGAGAAGGGCTCCCTTGCGGTGGTCAATGGAGGAGGAGAAGGGCTCCCTTGCGGTGGTCAATGGAGGAGGAGAAGGGCTCCCTTGCGGTGGTCAATGGAGGAGGAGAAGGGCTCCCTTGCGGTGGTCAATGGAGGAGGAGAAGGGCTCCCTTGCGGTGGTCAATGGAGGAGGAGAAGGGCTCCCTTGCGGTGGTCAATGGAGGAGGAGAAGGGCTCCCTTGCGGTGGTCAATGGAGGAGGAGAAGGGCTCCCTTGCGGTGGTCAATGGAGGAGGAGAAGGGCTCCCTTGCGGTGGTCAATGGAGGAGGAGAAGGGCTCCATTGCGGTGGTCAATGGAGGAGGAGAAGGGCTCCATTGCGGTGGTCAATGGAGGAGGAGAAGGGCTCCCTTGCGGTGGTCAATGGAGGAGGAGAAGGGCTCCCTTGCGGTGGTCAATGGAGGAGGAGAAGGGCTCCCTTGCGGTGGTCAATGGAGGAGGAGAAGGGCTCCCTTGCGGTGGTCAATGGAGGAGGAGAAGGGCTCCCTTGCGGTGGTCAATGGAGGAGAAGGGCTCCCTTGCGTTGGCGGTGGTCAATGGAGGAGAAGGGCTCCCTTGCGTCGGCGGTGGTAAATTAAGGGCTCCCTTGTGTCCGCGGTGGTCATTGAGAAAGGCACCTAGTTAGCAAAAAGAATACCTTTTACGTTGGTGGGATGAATGCCCGCCCTTACAGCTAAAAGGAACATTTGGGTCAATGATTACTTATCTGAAAGGCAGAAAATTCTCATTGCTCAAGTGACCCCCCCTAGCCAACAACCTCTAGAGAAGCCTAGAATGCCACACAACCCTGGTTGAGAGTCTGTTGTGGACTATTGTAATTTTGTTGATTTGGCCTCCCCTATGCAAACCCCATTCATCTTTTTCAGAGACCCTAACCTCTTGCGACATGCACCAACAATTTTCATCTTGCGTCATTCCTGGGTAAACATTTAATTGGCGTTATTATTATTTTTTACATTCTGTCCTTCAATTTGTTATGCTCTAAAGCAAATCATCAGAACCGTAATCCGATGTATAAATGGGAGCTTTGTTCGGCTGGTTGTGTACTTTCATTTCCTACACCGACATTCTTTAGACTGAAAAGTTGATTTAGTGGAGCACGGTGACTAGTGAAAAGGGTTGGCTGAAAATAAATTAGTTTAATTTTTAATTGCCTTGTCATTTACTGAAAACATTGTGATGTATTTCTGCTGAAGGCTAGGTTTTGGTGGCCTGAATACATTTTTATAGTACCTATATCCCACTACAGCATTGTTGACAGTCCCCCCTCTCTAGGGGTGGCCATTTTTGCCATGTGGTGGCCATATTAAGTGTGAGCTTACTCCATGGGGAAAAAGTCAAACCACAGTTAATAAAATATGTAAGAATTAATTGGAGATGGAGTTGAGCGTTTCTGTTCTGGAGTTGACTGACGGTATGTTAATGACATATGGCGTTATATGCTAGGCCTGTGACCCAGTCTATTTAATCTCGCCATGCGTTTTTCCAAGCTACTATCCATTAGCAGCTCTTATTAAATGGCCAACAGCTTTTTTGTCAGGCAAATCTAATCAGAACCTCTTTAGGATATTCTCAGCTGACTTTCTTGCAGCGCCTGAAATGAGAGAGACGGCCAGTAAATAATTGACGTGCTGTAGGTTATGTAGTTGCCTCTCGATCTATATGAAAGCTCTTCATGTGAGAATAGGACTTGTGCGCCATTTTTCCTCCTGTCCAGACGGTCATTACTGAACGTTCCAAATTCCGACATAGCAGAAGAATTTTATGTGATCATCCCCAGTAGGACATTGCGTATCTGACGGAACTACCCTTGGTGCTCACAGCATCCAATCAAATTTTTTTCTTCCAAAAATGGGTGGGAGAACGCCAGTTGTTTAACCACTTCAGCCCCGAGCCTGTTTAACAAGTTACATTTTTTTTTTAGAAAATTACTTAGAACCCCCAAAAATGGTGTGTGTGTGTGTGTGTGTGTGTATATATGTATGTGTATATATATATATATATATATATATATATATATATATAATTCTAATTATTTTTTTATAACACCCTAGAGAACAAAATGGCAGTCATTGCAATACTTTTTGTCACACCGTATTTGCGCAGCGGTCTTGCGCACTTTTTTTGGGAAAAATTATATTTTTTAAATTAAAAAGATAAGACAACAGTAAAGTTAGCCCAATTTTTTTTCTTATGTTGTGAAAGATAATTTTACGCCGAGTAAATTGATACCCAACATGTCACGCTTTAAAATTGCCCTTAAACATCTCCATGGGCGACGTTTAAAAAATTCTACAGGTTGCATTTTTTGAGTTTCAGAGGAGGTCTAGGGCTAGAATTATTGCTCTTGCTCTAACGATTGCGGCGATACCTCACATGTGTTGTTTGAACACCGTTTTCATATGCGGGCGCTGCTCACGTATGTTTACGCAGCCTCTGCGTGCGAGCTCGTCGGGACGGGGCATTTAAAAAAAGAAAAAAAAATGTCTTATTTATTTTACTTGATTTTATTTATTTTTACACTTGTAATAGAAAAAAAGCATGACAGGTCCTCTTATATATGAGATCCTGGTCAAAAAGACCTCAGATCTCATATTTAGACTAAAATACAATAAAAATAAATAACATTTTGTCATTTGAAAAAAATTTCAAAAATCAAATGGCCCTTTAAGAGGTATGGGCGGAAGTGACGTTTTGACGTCGCTTCTGCCCTGCTGTGGCATGGAGACGGGTGGGGGCCATCTTGCGCTCACTCGTATCCATACCACTGGCGTGACAGGACCTGATTGCCTCCGCCGCCGATAATAGTGATCTTGCGGCGAATCCGCCGCAGAGACCACCATTGTCGTTAACCGAACAAAAGTTGTTGTCGGAAAATTTGAGAACCAGCTCTCAAATTTTTGTGGCTGGAAATTCCAACAGCTAATTTCCGATGGAGCCTACACACGGTCGGAATTTCCGTCAACAAGCTCCCATCGAAAATACTGATCGTGTGTACGCAGTCCTTTACTCCCCCCCCCCCCCCCCCCCCCCAGCCAGTGATTGGATAGGAGGAGAAGCAGAAGACTAAATCTCTCTCGCGCTTGCTCTCTCGCTCACCTGGCTCCTTGTTCTGCTTCTCCCTCCTGTAGGAGCCCTGCTGTACAGGGACTACAAGAGGCCAATATGTAAAATATAGTTACTTGCCCTATCTTAAAAAAAAAAAAAAAATTGCATAAAAAAAATACATTTAGTGATGTATTAATAATTACAGAGCTCATTAATTGTGTCTTTTATATCTGCCTGGAGTTCAGCTTTAATTGATCTCCGGAGCTCTGTTAGAGGGAGTTCCCCCGGCTCCCATACTGCTTGGCTTGGGCACATTAATAAAGCATGCTGATTTGGTATGGTTAGTCGTATTTTATAGGCATACTTCAGGCTGGATACCATTTTTATATAGAGATCCAGAGCCTTTCCAGAAACAGAAAAGGCGCCCCCGCTCCTGGGAAGCGTCCTGCTTTTATATGGCATTGCTATATTCCCAGAATACATAAGTTTTCTACATTTCATAAACTAATAACAGTGTTCTCCTTGTTCCGTATTTAAAAAAAAAAGAAAAATTGATCCGTAATCGCCGCTCAGATTTGAAACGTGTAACTTGTACATGGAGACTATAACGTTCCCTCTGGGGACACTTTTCTCAGACTAAATAAGCATTACATAATGCTTTCTTCCTACACAACTGATGCATTTTCAATAACTCTGAACGCTGAAGCTTTTTACTCCTGCGAAAAACATTTTTTTTTTTTTTACTAACAATTGCAAATTAATAGCAAAATGCTGATTCTGACATTTAAAGCGCGCATTAATGCAACCTGATAATTATGGCGCCAGCAATTAATCTTTCCAGTGGAATTAACTCTTAGCCCAGGTTTAAAGAAAGCAAAAACTTTTCCTCCTTACCCCATCTGTACTTTTACTGGTGGGGGGGCTCCAGAGGTTTGCGGATGTGGCGTCGGATTGCAGGTGGACGAGCGTGGACCGCCGTTGCTAGACTGGCCTTCTGACTCGGATGCACAAGGCCTCCTCACCCACAACCCCTGACGTCTTGTACTATTGATTTCTCTAAGCCCTCAGTGTAGGCCTTTCCCAGAACCTGACCGTGTACTGCAATTGTAAGTGGTGTGCTTGTTTTCAGGAATACTAATAGTGTTCTACCCTCCATGGATAAAAGCTGAGTAGAAAGATGAAGATGAATGCAAAGCAATGGAGTGGAATCCTTTCCATCTCAAAGCCCACAACTGTAAAACATAGATTTTAATTTTTTTCGAGAGCAACTGATACCCACACGGGCTGCAAAGGGCAGTACTCACATTTCGGTTTCCATTCCAGGTACATCAAAGCTAATGGTGTACAAAAGTCGTCTTAAAGCGGGAGTTCACCCATTTATTTAATGTTTGCCCTTTTCCCCTTAGATTCCTGCTCGTTTGGTCTAGGGGAATCGGCTATTTGTTTTAAATTATGAGCAGTACTTACCCGTTTTCGAGATGCATCTTCTTCCGTCGCTTCCGGGTATGGGTCTTCAGGAGCGGGCGTTCCTTCTTGATTGGCAGTCTTCCGAGAGGCTTCCGACGGTCGCATCCATCGCGTCACTCGTAGCCGAAAGAAGCCGAACGTCGGTGCGGCTCTATACTGCGCCTGCGCACCGACGTTCGGCTTCTTTCGGAAAATCGTGACGCGATGGATGCGACCGTCGGAAGCCTCTCGGAAGACTGTCAATCAAGAGGGAACGCCCATTCCCGCAGCCCATACCCGGAAGCGACGGAGAGGATGCATCTCGTAAACGGTAAGTACGGATCATATTTTAAAACAATTAGCCGATTCCCCTAGACAAAACGAGCATTAATCTAAGGGGAAAATGTGCTCTCTGAGGGTGAACCTCCGCTTTAAAGCTTGTTTTCAGAAAGCAGTGACATCCCATGCCGAAAAGTCTGCCACCTGTCAGCATGCTATAGCGAAGGACCCTTGCATTTTCTGTGGAGTGACGTGCAGTGACGTCACCGCGTTCAACGCAAGGAGGAAGGGCTCCTATTGTGCCGGCCAGCATTTGTTCGTACATGCCTACATTTCATGGATGTCTGCGAGTAGGATTTTATCTTTATAACGTTATCACGCTATGGTTCGGTTTCCTTTTATTATGGTATGACCAACGGATTGGTCGTCTGACACGCATCTGAGTCTCCATACTCTGAGGATAATCCCACGGTGGTTCCGTTCACCCTGGTTTCATCTTGCTGTTGGATCATTATACACTGCTGTTGTTTATCTGCAATCTGGTAAGCTGCTCTCCATGTGGGTGGTGGTTTCCACGGATGTCAAGTGCACCTGGGTGTTTGTCCTGATCTCCAATATCTGAGGCGTTTGTCCATCATTCAACCTCTATTTGGACTTTTTGTTCATTTTGTTATGTTTATACCTGCCTTGTTTGCTGAGTTGACGCAGTTTTCTTTTTTCCATTTTCTGTGGAAGCAGTAGTTTCTCTGCAAAGGTCCATCTGCCCCCTTCTGAGTCAGACTTCTAGCTATATACTCTAATCATCAAAATGCGCGCTTGCTAAAATTGGAGAGCTCTAGATCATTTGAGGCAGTGGGGGTGTGTCAGACCTCTTCGGGGAGATGACTGCTTCCAAGAGTGGACTGACCCATTCTCTGTATAACAGCAGTGGTCTCTCTGCGGAGGTCCATTGTGCCCACTACCAAGTTGGACCTATATCTCTTCAATGTAAAGCAAAATGTATGTTCTCTATATTTGGAGAGCTGTAGCTCAGACTCATCAAGGGGCATGTCAGACCTCTGCTTCCACAGATGGACTGACTCTGTGTGAAAACGGCAGAGGTCCAACATATCCCCTGCTTTTACAGACCTATAGCTTTCCCATCAGAAAAACGTATACCCCCTACATTTGGAGAGCTCCATCTCTGACTCAGCAGGGAGCATGTCAGACCTCTTGAGAGATACCACTGTTTCCATGGGTGGACTGACTCCTCCTCTGTGTAGAAGCAGTGGTCACTCTTCAGAGGTCTAAAATACCTCCTACTGTGTCAGACCTGTAGCTCTCCAGTTGAGAAAACTTGGCTCTGGCTCTGCAAGGGTCATATCAGACCTCTTCGGGGAGACAACTGGTAGACTGATCTTTCAACAAGCAATCGACATCCACATCCAGAGCATGTCCTCGTTCAGGCTCTTTATATGTTATATTTGTGCCTCAATGTTTTTATTTTTAAAGATGTTGTACTATTCTGGTTGAAGGCCAGGAAAAACGGCTCCGTCATTCATCCCTAGCGAAGGCCATAGGGCCTATACACTCATAGGCAGCTTAGTTGGAGTTATTTTGGTTCTCTGTTCCTTTCTTTGGACGATGACCAACTTCCGCGATCCATTTTTGTATTTGTTGACAAGTCTACTGATGACGACACAGAAGGACCATGGAAGTGATTCATCGTTTTGGGAGGCTGTGGATATTTGGAAACAGGAATTGATAAGTCGCAAGTCATTTCCGGGACGCTGATGGCTGGCATGCTCAGGAAGCGCTCCTTCATACATCTAATTTTTGGAATGCCGCTTGAATCCTGAAACATCCGACCTTGCTTCTCTAATTTGCATGTGTCAAGAATTTTCACACTTTCCATTGAATCAGTTTTTTTTTTTTTGTTTTCTTTAATATTTTATTTTCTGGATACTGCTGTGGTTTCTCAGGAGGTGGGGCAGTGACGCACAGTCTACAGAATTGCAGGATGTAAAAAAATGTCACCAGTCTCATTCAATGATGCTGTATAACACAGCAGAATGAGTGGATTTATGCATTACTTTAGAGCACTTTTGTACAAAGTTGCCCAGCTAGAAGGCCTGCCTTGTCATTGCACTTGGCAGCGTATTTTTCACTATTTATCACGAGTAACTTGTACTGCATGTGTTTGATGCACAAAGACTGGGGATTCAGGTTATGAAGGCCTGCCCTGATGTCGGAGGGAAGATCTGTGGCCTTCGGATCTTTTTCCTCTTCCCAGTTGGGTGTGTCTGTCTTCGGGAGAGCCCACCGCCACTTGGAGGACTAGCTTCGGCAGGTCCTTAAGGAGTGGGGTCCAACTGGCTTCGGTTTAGGTAGATCAGTGTCTTGCTCCTGTTGGGAGCCTTGCAACCTGACGGGGGTTCAGGGTTTGAAGGCTTGGCCATCACTGTACCCTCGTCTACATTTTTTGTATGCTGTGTTTTCACTATTCACTTTTTTTTGTTCACAGGGTTTCAACGAGCACTGGATTGAGATCTGGAGAATTTAGAGCCCAAGCCGATACCTTAAGCTCGTTTTCGCCCTCAAACCATTTTTGAATTAATCAGACCAGGCCACCTTCTTCTATTGCTCCGTGGTCCAGTTCTGATGCTCACATGCCCATTGTAGGTGCGTTTTTGGCTGTGGACATGGGTCAACATGGGCACCCTGACTGGTCTGCGGCTACCCACGCAACTCCATGCGCAACAAACTGCGATGCTCTGTGTGTTCTGACACCTTTCTATCGGTGTCGGCATTCACCTTTTCACCAATTTGAGCTGCAGTAGCTCTTCTATTGGATTGGACTAGTCCCTCTTTGTTTTTCCTCTTGCCAACTTGGGCTGCATTTTTAAATGTGTTAAAAAATTAGATAATTAAAATAGAAGGAAAAAATAATAAATGTAGCAAATACCATCATTTCATATGTTAGCTGCATTTTATTATTTGACTGCCATGTCTTTCCCAGTAGTGATCCATTAATATCATTCCTTAGCGCACAGATGAGGGCTCCCTCCGTCTCTAGGGAACAGAGTGGCTTTTGCATCATGTGCACTCCACTATAAGGATCCCCCTATGTTAATATTCCTTTATTGTTCCCCTCTCTAGCAGCGATCAAGTGAGATTCCTCAGTAACAAGCCACAGCTCTGAGGAAATGACTCTCGGCCTCGAGGACCAGAATAGAACCCAAACTCTTCCTGTGTGGAGCCTGCTATGGTCTCTGTGGCTCGAACGGCTGGGACCTCCTAGATTTTTATCGGCGTTTAATTGATTATGAGGAAAGAAAGAGGGAACACGAAGAGGTTTTATGGCTGTTCAGATACAGTAAATGGGCCAGAAGCAGCACAGCATCCACATTCCCCTCTTCCACCCCTCAGAAAACCTTTTTAGAGATTGTTACCGCAGCCTCTACAACCACACCATAAATGTCATGAATTTTTATTGCCCTATTTCATCTCACTTTGTGTCCTCGTAAAACTAGGTCCAGTACGTTGTTTTTTTCCCCTTGTCTTTGATCCTCTTGCATTGTCTTAATCAGGTCTCTGTTACCAGTGGCTTTAGAAGTTTACTAGTAGGCCTCAAAGAGGTGGCACCCATTTTGTGTAATGAACCAACAGTATCCAAATAAACTGCCCACATTTTGGAGGGGGATCCTTTGGCAAAATCACTTTGAAGCCTGCTGTGTCAAACCAAGGAACTGCAATAGAATTACTGTGTCAATTCTGGCCATACCTGTGCAGACTATGTGACTGAAGTCAAAACTTGGCTGGCCCAGATTTAATGATTGTGATGAATACAGATGCTGGGAAATGGAGGAACTGTAGACGTCCGTGAAGAGACGTTCTGGCAGAGATCCGTATTGGGCTTCTTTAAGTATCGCAGACCTGCAAACTCTCTCTAGGCTGGCTGACATGTATCCCGGTAATATATTCATAGAAACAGATCAGGGTCTTCGAAATGTAGATCTTCTAATCTTTTATGCTGTACATGACTGGGGTCTAGGCTGGTGGCTTGGGCCTGGCCTGTTGGTGGCTTGGGCCTGGCCTGTTGGTGGCTTGGGCCTGGCCTGTTGGTGGCTTGGGCCTGGCCTGTTGGTGGCTTGGGCCTGGCCTGTTGGTGGCTTGGGCCTGGCCTGTTGGTGGCTTGGGCCTGGCCTGTTGGTGGCTTGGGCCTGGCCTGTTGGTGGCTTGGGCCTGGCCTGTTGGTGGCTTGGGCCTGGCCTGTTAGTAGGGTTGCCACATCATCACTTTAATTCAGGGCACATATGAATTACACAGGTTCTATGGCTGATTTTAATGTGTGTCCTGGAATAAAGACCTGGTGGCTTGGCGGGGAGACCCGCTGGTGGCTTGGCGGGGAGACCCGCTGGTGGCTTGGCGGGGAGACCCGCTGGTGGCTTGGAGGGGAGACCCTCTAATGGCTTGGAGTTGACAGACAAAAATCGTCTTTCTCGTCACCAAGCTGCCTCCATGACACATCCTTGCTTGCCTTTTTGATTTGGTCATTTCCTCACCATCTCCTTTCTCCAATTGCTCTTTAATTTTAAAAATTTTTTTGCTACGTTAATCCTCAGCCGCCCATTTTCCATCCTTAATTTTCCATATTTAAACCCCCCCCCCCCCCCACCTCCTTCCTTGTATGCCATTCTTGTTTTCAGTCTTCTCTTCCCCTTTTTAATCTGCAGCAGATGTGAATCCCAGCCCATGCATGTATGTATGTGTGCAATTACCTTGTATATTTATATCTCTGGGCAGCCGAACAATACTGGCGTTTGTATGCTCTGCTTTTGTTGTGTGTGGGATAATTGCAATTTATCTTCATAATAAGCCGAGAGTGAATGAAAATATGTGAAGTTGTGGAGACAGACGGACGTTTTTGAGGCGCCTCGCTGGATACGAAGCATTTTTTTAAATGTATAGCCTAGGATTGCATTGCCAAGTTTAATTTCAAAGAAAAGAGAAAAAAAAAAATTCTACTCGTGCTAATTAAATAACGGTTTGGATCTATACTTCTATTACCGCACTGAAATTAAAATTTGCACTTAAGAACATAAATATTGCTACATAGAAGGAAATAATTTATGTCGCTTTTGAACATTACGAGACCATGCAGTCTCAATTATGACAGGTCTGGATGTAATTTCTTGCTGGCTAAAGCAAAACATT